>NC_068424.1:56303474-56390974 GCF_023373465.1 Oncorhynchus keta | reverse complement strand
TGTCTCTCTCTCGCTGTGTCTGTGTCTCGTTTTCGCTGTGTGTCTCTCTCACTTTCGCTGTGTGTGTGTGTGTCTCGCTGTGTCTCTCGGTCTTGCTGTGTGTGTCTCGCTGTCTCGGTCTTTCTGTGTCTCTCTTGCTGTACATCTCTCTCTCATTGTGTGTGTGTCTCTCTCTCGCTCGCTCGATGTGTGATTAAATTCAATTGACTTTATTGACATGGCAAGTTAAATCACTTACATTGTCAAAGTATACATATAAAGAAAAAATAATTATACATACATACATACATACATACATACATACATACATACATACATACATACATGTTTTCCTACTTACATACATGTTTTCCTACTTACAAAGCATGTAGAGGTCTGTCATTTTTATCATATGTACACTTCAACTGTGAGAGACGGAATCTAAAACAAAAATCCAGAAAATCACATTGTATGATTTTTAAGTAATTAATTTGCATTTTAATGCATGACATAAGTATTTGATCACCTACCAACCAGTAAGAATTCCGGCTCTCACAGACCTGTTAGTTTTTCTTTAAGAAGCCCTCTTGTTCTCCACTCATTACCTGTATTAACTGCACCTGTTTGAACTTGTTACCTGTATAAAAGACACCTGTCCACATACTCAATCAAACAGACTCAACCTCTCCACAATGGCCAAGACCAGAGAGCTGTGTAAGGTAATCAGGGATAAAATTGTAGACCTGCACAAGGCTGGGATGGGCTACAGGACAATAGGCAAGCAGCTTGGTGAGAAGGCAACAACTGTTGGCACAATTATTAGAAAATGGAAGACTGTCTGGGGCTCCATGCAAGATCTCACCTCATGGGGCATCATTGGGCTGAGGGATCAGCCCAGAACTACACGGCAGGACCTGGTCAATGACATGAAGAGAGCTGGGACCACAGTCTCAAAGAAAAACATTAGTAACACACTACGCCGTCATGGATTAAAATCCTGCAGCGCACGCAAGGTCCCCCTGCTCAAGCCAGCGCATGTCCAGGCCCGTCTGAAGTTTGCCAATGACCATCTGGATGATCCACAGGAGGAATGGGAGAAGGTCAGGTGGTCTGATGAGACACAAATAGAGCTTTTTGGTCTAAACTCCACTCGCCGTGTTTGGAGGAAGAAGAAGGATGAGTACAACCCCAAGAACACCATCCCAACTGTGAAGCATGGAGGTGGAAACATCATTCCTTGGGGATGCTTTTCTGCAAAGGGAACAGGACGACTGCACCGTATTGAGGGGAGGATGGATGGGGCCATGTATCGCGAGATCTTGGCCAACGACCTCCTTCCCTCAGTAAGAGCATTGAAGATGGGTCGTTGCTGGGTCTTCCGGCATGACAAAGACCTGAAACACACAGCCAGGGCAACTAAGGAGTGGCTCCGTAAGAAGCATCTCAAGGTCCTGGAGTGGCCTAGTCAGTCTCCAGACTTGAACCCAATAGAACATCTGTGGACGGAGCTGAAAGTCCGTATTGCCCAGCGACAGCCCCGAAACCTGAAGGATCTGGAGAAGGTCTGTATGGAGGAGTGGGCCAAAATCCCTGCTGCAGTGTGTGCAAACCTGGTCAAGAACTACAGGAAACGTATGATCTCTGTAATTGCAAACAAAGGTTTCTGTACCAAATATTAAGTTCTGCTTTTCTGATGTATCAAATACTATGTCATGCAATAAAATGCAAATGAATTACTTAAAAATCATACAATGTGATTTTCTGGATTTTTGTTTTAGATTCCGTCTCTCACAGTTGAAGTGTACCTATGATAAAAATTACAGACCTCTACATGCTTTGTAAGTAGGAGAACCTGCAAAATCGTCAGTGTATCAAATACTTGTTCTCCCCACTGTATATGAATGGGACCAACAGCAGTAGTAGTGGTAATGGGATTAGCATTAACAGCAACTACAACAACAATATTAATGAGAATAATAATAATACATTAAAGCAATTGGACCAGTCTCAACATGACTGAGAAGACACATGACATGGTAGGGAAGCCAAAACAAAAGTAAATGGGAAATATTATTGAGCACTTTTCACTGGCTGCAACCTGAGGGTTGAGGCAGGAGGACACTTATTTAGCTGCCAAACTCTGCACATTTTGGCTTTTCACACAATAAATATTTGCTTTTTTCTTCATCTTTTATAGTTTACATTTTTTTGTATTGAATTGGCATTTTGGGAAAGAAATATTCGCTTAGGTCTGAGTATTTGTCACAGTGTAATAGGAAATGCATCTCTGTCTCTACCTCTCCCCTGGAGCAGAGTGAGCACAGCCTGTCCTCTCTGGACAGCCAGGTTTGTCTGTGACGACCGGTCTCTATAGCCAGACTGTGCTCACTGAGTCTGTACCTAGTCAGTGTTTTCCTCAGTTTTCTATCAGTCACAGTGGTCAGATAGTCTGCCACCACGTACTGTCTGTTTAGAGCCAAAAAGCAATGGCTGATTTGGTTGGGCCAGATTTCCTGAGTATTGTCCTGAGGCTCTATGTGGTTGGTTTGGGTTAGTGAACTGAGTCTCAGAACCAGCTGGCTGAGTGGACTCTTCTCTTGTTTCATCTCTTGACGTTGTGTGGTGGAATGTTTTGGGGTCACTTGTTTTTAGATGGTTGTAAAATGTGATGGCAATTTTTTTCTATTGGAATGAGGAGGGGGTATTGGCCCAATTCTGCTCTACATGCTTTACTTGGAGTCTGCGTACAGCAGACCCTTGATTTCAGTGTTGTGTGTATGCACACATGACTGTAAGTCGCTTTGGATAAAAGCGTCTGCTAAATGGCATATATTATTATTATTATTATATTATTGTGTAGGCTGATGCCAGGTTCTGCCGATTTCTTCTAATGTTTTTCCCAATTCGTTAATGTAGATGTTAAATAGTGTTGGACTTATTGGGCAGCCCTGTTTCACTCCACGTCTCTGAGAGAAGAAGTCTGTTTGCTTGTTGCCAATTTTAACCGCACATTTGTTTTTAGTGTACATTGATTTAATAACATCATATGTTTTCCCTCCAATACAACTTTCTGTTTGTTTATAAAAAATACCTTCATGACAAATTGTATCAAATGCTTTCTTGAACTCTACAAAACATGAGTAGATTTAGCCTTTGTTTTGCTTTACTTGTTTGTCAATTGGAGGGTGTAAATGTGGTCTGTTGTACGCTATTTTTTTAGAAACCCAATCTGGCTTCTGCTCAGGACGTTGTGTACATCAAGGAAATCATGTAGTCTGCTATTTATGATACTGCAGAACATTTTCCCCAAGTTGCTGTTAATGCAAATTCCTCTAATTATTTGGGTCAAATTTGTCTCCATTTTTATAGATTGGTGTGATCAATCTTTGGTTCCAAATACTGAGGAAAATGCCTGCAGTGAGGATAATGTTGAAGAGTTTGAGTATAGCCAATTTGAATTTGTGGTCTGTATATTTGATCATTTCATTTAAAATACCATCAGCACCACAGGCCTTTTTGGGTTGGAGAGTGCATCGTTTTCCCCAATAATTCTTCTGTAATTGGGGTATCCACAGGATTCTGATAGTCTTCTGTAAATTGGGGTATCCACAGGATTCTGATAGTCTTTGACTGCTGATTCAAGGATTTGTCATTTTTGTTCTGGGCTCTTTGTTATATTGCTGTAGAGGTTTGCAAAGTGATTTCTCCACATATCCCCATTTTGGAGAGCCAATTCCTTCTGGTAAGGTTTGTTTAATTTATTCCAATTCTCCCAGAAGTGGTTTGATTCTATGGATTCCTCAATTCCATCCAGTTGATTTCTAATGTACTGTTCCTGTTTTGTGCGTAGGGTGTGTTTGTATTGCTTCAGTGTTTCCCCATATTGAAGGAGTTTATTTTTGTTGTCTGGTTCTCTGTTTTGATTAGATATATTTCTGAATGATTTTCTTTGATTTTTGCAATCATTATCAAACCATTTTTCTTGATCTGTTCTTTTTGGTTTTCTCTTACGTTTCTTTAGATTAGGAGGCTAATTTGTCAAATATAAAGTTTGTTCCAAACGGCCAAGTTTACACCTTCATTGCTGTAGGAGAATGTTAAGGCTAAACCGTTGTCCAGGAGAGATTGTATTTTTTGGCTGCTAATTGCTTTTTGGTAATAAAATATAAAATATATTATAAACATATCTTGTGTAATTTCCATTTTTGTATGTTGTTGAATCAAACAGCTGGCCATCACGGTCTAGCCGGTGTTGGTGAGGGAAAGTGTCTGGCAGAGAGATTCACAGTCAAAGTGCTTCTCTATATACTAGTGTCATGAATACATTTAATTTCAAAGCTTTTTTTCGCTGTGTGTGTCTTGCTCTCTCTCTCGCGCTCTGTGTGTCTCGCGCTCTGTGTGTCTGTGCTCTCTCTCGCTGTGTGTGTCTCCTGCTCTCTCTCTCTCGCTGTGTGTGTCTCGTGCTCTTTCGCTCTCTCGCTCTCGCTGTGTGTGTCTCGAGCTCTCGCACTCTCTCTTGCTGTGTGTGTGTGTCTCGCGCTCTGTCTCTCTCTTGCTGTGTGTGTGTCTCGCTCTCTCTCTCGCTGTGTGTGTCTCGAGTGCTCCTCTCTCTCTCTCTCTCTCTCTCTCTGTGTGTGTGTGTCTCGCGCTCTCTGTCTCGCTGTGTCTCTCTCGCGCTCTCTCTCGCTGTGTGTCTCTCTCGCTCTCTCTCTCTTGCTGTGTCTCTCTCGCTCTCTCTCTCTTGCTGTGTGTCTCTCTCTCTTGCTCTCTCGCTGTGTGTGTGTCTCGCTTTCTCTCTCTCTCTCTCTCGCTGTGTGTGTCTCGCTTTCTCTCTCTCTCGCTGTGTGTGTGTCGCTCTCTCTCGCTGTGTGCGTCTCTCCCTCTCTCTCTCTCTGTGTCTCACTCTCTCTCTCTTGCTGTGTGTCTCGCTCTCTCTCTCTCTCTCTCTCTCTCTCGTGTGTGTGTGTGTCTCGCTCTTTCTCACTGTGTGTCGCTGAGATGATTTCTAGGTCTTGACCTTACAACCACATGGATGGTCTATGCGGTCTGGGCCTCTGCCCAATTATTGGCGGCAATGGACTGCAAGATAATACAAATCCTAACATCTTTAGATGGGCAACACTGATAATAAAAAAGTGATTAAAATATTCATGTGATGCTGGGTGAATCAATCAAATGTATTTCATAAAGCCTTGTTTTAAACTCGATAGAAGCCCTTACACTTCATAGTTGTATTTTCAATTGACTTATGCAATTTGAATGAGGGGAAAACCATTGTGAATATTGACAGAGGTAGAAATGACTAGCAGAAAACAAGCATTTTATCGATTGAGTGCAATATGAGAAAGGAAACTTTGAGTAGTGAAAATTACGGAATAGTTTTTAGGTTGACATTTTAGAAAATGTATATTCCCGCCCTACTGGTTGAGAGAAACTGCTCAGCATTTTTTATGTCTGTTCACAATGTGTTTCTATTGGGCTAGTGCACTGCACAAACCCTGTCAAAGTATTATTGTCTTGGTGTTGTCTGCAGAACCGTAGGAGCATTGATGTGGACGTCGCTGCTCCCGTCACATTGTAGGGTTCACAAAGTCCTGTTCCTCACCCGACCTCCAGATTTTACTACGATTGTGAAAAATGGTCTGGGACGAGAAAAAAGTATTCTGATATCGAGCTGCAGTGTATTCCCATATCCTGCCGTAAGATCTGTTCTTGGTCTTTGCACCAAAACAGAACATTTTATGTCCGCTGGGATGAATACAGTACCCTCATGAAATGTCCTGGTCTGGGACAATATGATATTCTATGTATGTGGTCAAGATATTGATGAAATATATCCCAAACAAAATATAACAGTTCATACAAGGAAATCAGTAAATATAAATAAATTCATTAGGCCCTAATCTATGGATTTCACATGACTGGGCAGCAGCCCCACCAACTGGGTTGCCAGGCCCAGCCAATCAGAATGAGTTTATCCCCACAAAAGGGCCTTATGAGACAGAAATACTCCTCAGTTTCATCGGCTGTCCAGGTGGCTGGTCTGACGATCCAGCAGGTGAAGCCAGATGTAGAAATCCTGGGCTGGCGTGGTTACACGTGGTCTACGGTTGTAAGGCCGGTTGGATGTACTGGTTGAAAAATGAACATTAAATTCTCTGGCAACGGCTTTGGTGGACATTCCTGCAGTCAGCATGCCTATTGCACACTCCCTCAAACCCACATTTTACTGTCCCCAGCACATGGTGCACCTGTGTGATGCTTCTGTTGTAACAGTCTCTTGATATGCCACACCTGTCAGGTGGATGGATTATCTTGACAAAGGAGAAATGCTCACTAACAGGGATGTAAACAAAATTGGAAAGAAATATGATTTTTGTGCGTATGGAACATTTCTGGGATCTTTTTATTTCAGCTCATGAACAAGGGATGAACACTACATGTTGCATAAAAAAATAGATTCAGTAGAGTTTCCCCTTCCATTTTAGAGCAAATGGATTACCACTATCTAATCTCCCCAGTTGTCTTATAGGGGAGGAATTGAAAGGATGGCGGATGGCATAACTCATCTTCACACCTACAATGAGCTCTGTGGAAAAGGTGTTTCCCCTATCAAACCTAGTCAGTTGGGAAACCCATACAGATTCAGTGATCTTTTGCTATTCATACCTGACACTTGTTGGTCTGTATCATCACAGAACTGTCCCTGTGCATGTCCTCATTCCAACACACGATGGCTATGGTTAGATTTGTATCAGGAGGGATGAAGGTGGGGAAATATCATGAATACATCAAATTCGGAAGTATCGCTCCTGTTTCCATGAGCGCATTCATACTCCCCTGTAAAAACCCTTTACATTTGTGTTAGGTATTTATCATTTGATTTGGTGGATGTGGCTTTCTCAGAGTAACAGGAATGATTTAGCCAAATTGCAGATTGATTTAGACTGTTGGTATTACCTTTTTTGAATCACCCTAATGCGGAACATTTCTTAACTGGCCACTTCACACAGCCACTAAGTGGAGTAGGAAAAAGGGTTCTAGTCACCGATTCCACTTTCTCTCGCTGTAACGTTAGCTAGACTGGGTGAAGGGAAAAATACATTTTTAACACTGCCTTTTTCAGAAATGTATGATTTGAAAGATATATTTTTTAGAACGAACAGCTCTCTGGTCAGATATTATGCCATTTTGAAACTTAAGGAGCTCCTACACCGAGTCATATTTGACAGACACCCACCACAATATGAAAACGTTCACCCTCTGGAACTTCCTCTGATGTTTTCCATTCTCGACCTGACTGGGAGCCTCAAAACCCCTCTGTAGTCCCTAACAGATGACATATATATATATTTTGTTTAAATATTGTTTGAAATTGTCATCCAGGACAACTGTGATTGCCTGCAGACTGGCCGTGTCTAGTACAGGCAGGGCTTTAAATGTAATATAATACATCACTGGGTAGGAGCACAGTTTTATTTTTTTAGGAGCATCAAAAAATATATACTTTTTTAATTGATTATCGCCATTTTGGGTCTTTGAATTTCTAGTTACTTTTGTGCCATTAAAAACTAAATCTAACAGTCTAAAAACCATTTAGTTTATCATAAAAGTTCAAATGTTGATACAAAACCTGTAATTGGTTGAATATCAGGTTTCGACATAAACTAACAGCACTACCTATGCATTACATTGGAAATTGTAGACTGTCAAGTTTATTGCTCTGATATGGTCTGATATGATATTGATTTCCTGAAGAATCTATCCCGTTTTCTTTCTTTCTGTGCCCCCATGTTTGGATGTACTGGTAATTAAGTAACCGAGTTGTTAGCCATCTAATGATGCTACATAGGCTGAACAAGGTGTCAACAAATGAACATGTGGTTTTAGAACAGCCTACGAAATGGTTTATGACTGTATGGCCAATTCACGATAGGAAGAAAAAAACATTTCCCCAGTATTATGGGTCATGTCTTCTGTTTACCTGTTTGTGCTAGATACAATCTGTTTTTGCTGTAGTAATGGTGCAACCATGACAGTAAGGCTCACTTTTATCTGTAGGGCACGCTAAAACAATAGTACAGCGAAGCCCAATCATTACAACTGATATGGCTGATTATGTTTCTAGGCACATGGTGCTCCCACAATGTCAGGTTGCACAGCAAAATATTTTGGTGTATGGGACCAAAACGGACACACTTTTTAGAGCTCTGAGTACAGGGTTTACTCTAGCTTTCATAGTCAGATGCCACAGTCAAAATTGGATGCTACAATTAGCTTTTTGGACATAGGTTAGGTTTTAAATAACATTTTTAAGAAGAGTAACTGTAGAACTTGTCAGGGTTCATCTTCAAGGTTTTATGGCAGACTGCACCTATTGGTGCATTACCGCCACCTAAATGATCCTAATTCAGACCTGGGACACCAGGTGAGTGCAATTAAATACCAGGTAGAAACAAAACCCAGAAGTGTTTCGGACCTCCAGGACCGGAATTGGGCAGCCATGATAGTAGCCTATCCCTTACACACATGAGTAGCCCCACTTCCCAATCCATGAAAAAGACAATGGGGCCATACTTGTGAACATAAGCAACAATCTAGGGTTGCCTACCCCTGCTTAGCCCAATGCACCAAATTATTAGACGATATTTAAGGACATTATTTAACTTATTTGTTGTCTGTTATCAACATATGGGAAAAATAGGCATTTGATCTATGAACATGTATTTTTGAACAGAGTAGCTATTTTCATTAGCTATAGAAATACACGTAAATGCTGAGGATAGAGATTTTGCCAGTGCCAACACCCCCCTCAAAAGTTTCCGATACCAAAATGAGTGCATTCACAAACATGTAAAGAGGAGAAGCCCAGTTGGGGGGAATACATGTGCAATGTATCTCCATATTAAAGAAATCCACTGGAACATATTCTGTAGGAGAGCTGGGAGATTTTTATTTACTGGCAGTGAACTGTTCAGGTGTCAGACTGTCATTCCCACTACCTGCTTTGTGGAGGCGGAGCAGTGTATCTCTCCAAATACCGCGGTTTAACAGAGTTGTTGGGTATTTTTTGTTTTTATAAAAACAGGCTAGCCGTTTATGTTCTGAAAATGGCCTACATTTCTCCCCTCTACATTTTCTGATATAAAACTGCCTAGCATACCCATATGTTAAGAACAGACAACGAATATGTAGTGAAATATTGTTGTTGATTGATGTTGTCTTGTTATGTTAAGGGTGAGACTGCATCGCTACATCTTCCACAACCTCCTAAAGTAGAATAGGGCTGTTTATCCCATCTTTCTGTTTTATCATCTGATGCTAAGTTGCAGAATATATTGTCTGCACAGAGCGTCCCAGCAGTGTATTGGCGTGCTCTTTTCTGCTTGTATTAATAGTCTCTCCCCTTTAACTGTCTTATTTGCCCCATTGTTACGCCGTCCAATAATCAGGGATCGAGGTTGTTGGAGAGGATCAGCTTGAGCAAAGTCAGGTGTAGAATGAATCACTGATCAACAAATTGTATAACCTGGCAAATATTATGCTTTGTGCTATTAAGATTCATATAGGTGACCCCCCCCCCCACCACCAAACACTCACACACAACCAGACATTGGATGATTGATTAGAGACAGCTTGCATAAATTAAAGAGTGTTTCCAATGATTTTTTCCCTGCTTGATAAAGATCGAAATACAAACCGTCTGGCTTTAGCCATGTCATCTGATGTTACAAGCTGCAAAAGCTATGCATTTTGAGCTGGAGAGCTAATTTCACTAAATGGTTGCTTACGTTTACAAGTATGAGAGAGAGATGTTTGAACTTGTGATTTATATTCTTTGTTTATTCAAAGTAGGTTGGTTTGTTTCAAGTGCTGTAGTTGTTTTTGTTAAAGGGTAAGAACCATACATTTTTACTCACAGAAGTAACACAGTGTGGTCAAAGACCAACTTGGGTGAAGTCACTATCTGGTTACCTTTAAGTACAAACAGTTATATGTAACTGCATATAACATTCTTTGATAACTGGTTAGACATGGTTATGTATTTCCAAAACGTTGGTTTACTTTAATGTAGCTGTAAACTAGGTAAAATTCCCGACGGCTAGTATTACCGTTTTCACATTTTTATTGTCATTTAAAACCGTGTTTGGAAAAACTCACAGTAAATACTGTCCAGCAGCAACCAAAGTTAGCAACAGTCTGATACAGGCGCAGCATGCAACCTGGGTTTTGTTTTGTGTGTGAACATGGCGGAAGGCGGTGACAGCGCTCTGGAGATTTTTCAGCCTTCTAAAGAGGACCAAATCTGAAGTGTGGTCGTATTTGGGGTTTTACAAGAGTGAAACTTAATTGAAAATGGTCACCCTGTCTCCAGAACAGAAAGAAAAACGCTTCGAACGGGGGCAACACTTCAAATCTCTTGAGTCATCTTCGTGACCACCACCTTCTACTTTACAGCAAATGCAAGGTAAGTTAACTTTTAGCTCAATGCATGATGTGGGGACTTCGGAATGGGGGAAAATGTCATGGTTTGTCTAATTTGCTAATAGCTTGTCCATAATGTAAACTGAAGCTTTCAGTGTTACTACTCTTGTTAAAACACTGCACGGTGTTCTGCTGCTGTATGCGTCGTGTCTGCAGACTCTATTCTCCCATTGCACACGATAACATGTTATGTAGTTTAGTCACCCAAACAACAGATTTTGTTCCTTTAAAATCCGGCAGTCGTCGACTTGGTTGAAAAAGTGTTCCAACGGGAGAAACACTATAAACTCCTATACAAGACTCCTATATATGTCAATTGTTGGGCTCATTGCAATTACTATCACTGTCTTCTTAAGACTCATTTGTATTTATGTAAATTGTGCATGGGGTCATTGAATATACTCAAATGCAAGACGGACTGTGAGTAATTATAATATAACAACACATAATAATAATAATAATAATAATAATAATAATAATAGTAATAATAATACACTTGCTATTCCCTTGTTTACAGAGTGGGCGTGCAGCAAACCCTGTCCTCTGGACCAGTGAAAGCGAGGGTGGTCAACACAATCCATTACCACACCCCAGACTGGCAACTGGAATCAAACTGCCTGGAAACGCATTTCTTCCCAGAAGATCACTCGGCTCAGAAGATCAGAGAGTTCTTTGAGAATATGCTGGAAGAGTGGGGGATAAGCAAGAAAGACCTGGTCTGCATAACCACAGAAAACGCAACAAACATGACCAAGGCTTTTGAAGAGTTCCCAGATCTGTGGCTTGGGTGCTTTGACCATAATTTGAACTTGGCCATCTCAAAGGCTCTGAAAATTCAGAGAGTTGACACAGCAGTTAAGGCCTGCCGTCATCTGGTCCGCGGCTTCTCAAGGAGCTGGAAGAGAAGGCAAGAACTGTGAGAAAAGCAAGCTGCCCTCAACGTGCCACAGAAGGCTCTGATCCATGATGTGGTGACCCGATGGGGATCTACACACAAGATGCTTGAGCGTTTCCTCAGCCAACAGCAGCCGGTCTGTGTGACACTGGCTGGGGAAAGAGGAACATGGCATCTGATGCCCAAAGATGCCGACATAAGTGTCATGGAGCAACTGTGCCAGCTCCTTGAACCTCTGAGAAAGTTTACAGATGCACTTGCCTCAGAGACATGAGTGACATTGTCAGCCATCAAGCCTGTCCTGGACCACATCACCTGTGATGTTCTGATGGAAAAGGATACGGAGCCATTCCTGACCAAGGAGATGAAAGGGATAATGAGAGAAGACCTTAACAACAGATACACAGAGAAGGCAAAGAGAGTCATCCACATGGCTTGTTTCATTGACCCCAACTTCAAAAGGAGCTTTTTAGATAAGCCTGAAGCTGTAAAAGTTGACACTGACAGCTGTGTCCAGGGGGTGCTGAAGCTGGTAGCTACACAAGTCAGGGAATAACCACAAAGCACCAGCATCACCTCCACCACCAACGCCCTCACAGTGGCATCGGAGGGGAAAGGCCTGTCCGGGTCACTGAGAAAGACTACTACTACTACTATTATTACTACTACAACTAGTACTACTACTACTACTAGTACTAACACCACCACTACCTACTAGTACTAACACCACCACTACCTACTAGCACTAACACCACCACTACCTACTAGCACTAACACCACCACTACCTACTAGCACTAACACCACCACTACCTACTAGCACTAACACCACCACTACCTACTAGTACTAACACCACCACTACCTACTAGTACTAACACCACCACTACCTACTAGTACTAACACCACCACTACCTAACACCACCACTACCTACTAGCACTAACACCACCACTACCTACTAGCACTAACACCACCACTACCTACTAGCACTAACACCACCACTACCTACTAGCACTAACACCACCACTACCTACTAGCACTAACACCACCACTACCTACTAGCACTAACACCACCACTACCTACTAGTACTAACACCACCACTACCTACTAGTACTAACACCACCACTACTACTAGTACTAACACCACCACTACCTACTAGTACTAACACCACCACTACCTACTAGTACTAACACCACCACTACCTACTAGTACTAACACCACACACCTACTAGTACTAACACCACCACTACCTACTAGTACTAACACCACCACTACCTACTAGTACTAACACCACCACTACCTACTAGTACTAACACCACCACACCACCACTACCTACTAGTACTAACACCACCACTACCTACTAGTACTAACACCACCACTACCTACTAGTACTAACACCACCACTACCTACTAGTACTACCACCACTACCTACTAGTACACCACTACCTACTAGTACTAACACCACCACTACCTACTAGTACTAACACCACCACTACTACTAGTACTAACACCACCACTACCTACTAAGTACTAGTACTAACACCACCACTACTACCTACTAACACCACCACTACTACTAGCACTAACACCACCACTACCTACTAACACCACCACTACCTAACACCACCACACCTACCAGTACTAGTACTAACACCACCACTACCTACTAGTACTAACACCACCACTACCTACTAGTACTAACACCACCACTACCTACTAGTACTAACACCACCACTACCTACTAGTACTAACACCACCACTACCTACTAGCACTAACACCACCACTACCTACTAGCACTAACACCACCACTACCTACTAGCACTAACACCACCACTACCACCACTACCTACTAGTACTAACACCACCACTACCTACTAGTACTAACACCACCACTACCTACTAGCACTAACACCACCACTACCTACTAGCACTAACACCACCACTACCTACTAGCACTAACACCACCACTACCTACTAGCACTAACACCACCACTACCTACTAGTACTAACACCACCACTACCTACTAGTACTAACACCACCACTACCTACTAGTACTAACACCACCACTACCTACTAGTACTAACACCACCACTACCTACTAGTACTAACACCACCACTACCTACTAGTACTAACACCACCACTACTACTAGTACTAACACCACCACTACTACTAGTACTATTGGTTAGAGTGTTGGACTAGTAACCAAAAGGTTGCAAGGTTGAATCCCCGAGCTGACAAGGTAAAAATCTGTCATTCTGCCCCTAAACAAGGCAGTTAACCCACTGTTCCTCATTGACTTTCTGAGTTAAATGACTTGCCTAGTGACCTTAACTGACTTGCCTAGTTAAATAAAGGTTAAAAAATAAATAAATAAAAAATACACTGGGGTTGCTTACCAAGATGACATTGAATGTTCCTGGGTGGCCTAGTTATATTTTCAAGCCGATTAAAGTAAAAACTGGCAAGACTTGAAAATGGCTGTCTAGCCATGATCAACAGCCACTTGAAAGAGCTTGAAGAATAAGAACAAATTATTACATTTACATTACATTTAAGTCATTTAGCAGACGCTCTTATCCAGAGCGACTTACAAATTGGTGCATTCACCTTATGACATCCAGTGGAACAGCCACTTTACAATAGTGCATCTAAATCTTTTAAGGGGGGTGAGAAGGATTACTTTATCCTATCCTAGGTATTCCTTAAAGAGGTGGGGTTTCAGGTGTCTCCGGAAGGTGGTGATTGACTCCGCTGTCCTGGCGTCGTGAGGGAGTTTGTTCCACCATTGGGGGCCAGAGCAGCGAACAGTTTTGACTGGGCTGAGCGGGAACTGTACTTCCTCAGTGGTAGGGAGGCGAGCAGGCCAGAGGTGGATGAACGCAGTGCCCTTGTTTGGGTGTAGGGCCTGATCAGAGCCTGGAGGTACTGAGGTGCCGTTCCCCTCACAGCTCCGTAGGCAAGCACCATGGTCTTGTAGCGGATGTGAGCTTCAACTGGAAGCCAGTGGAGAGAGCGGAGGAGCGGGGTGACGTGAGAGAACTAATTATGTGCGAAATATTGTACAATCCCAGTGTGCAAATCTCTTAGACTTACCTAGAAAGACTCACAGCTGTAATTACTTCCTAACATGTGTTCACTCAGGGGTGTGAATACTTATGTAAATTAGATATTTTTCTATGACATTTTCAATATATTTGCAAAAATGTATAAAACATGTTTTCACTTTGTTATTATGGGGTATTATATGTAGAAAGGTGAATGTTTTTATTTAATATATTTTGAATTCAGGCTGCTGTCAAGGGGTAGGAATACTTTCTGAAGGCACTGTATCTACCTCAAATACCTTGTAAACCTGCACCGTGATCTGGTTCCCCTGTATATAGCTCCATTCTTGTGTATTTTATTCCTTGTGTTAATATTTTTATAATAATTGAACTCTGAATTGTTGGGAAGGGCTCGTAAGCAAGCATTTCACGGTAAAGTCTACAACCGTTAAATTTAGCGCATGTGTCAAATAACATTTGATAACCCAGTAAAATCCCATTTTGACTGCACTGCCTCTTTAAAGAAGGTTCAATACCACAGCTTTTGCAGAATGTCAGTTTGAGTTTAAAAAAAAAGTTGTATCTTTCACATTGTGATGTGTGTAGCGATATCTGACTACAATGGGAATTCTGCACTAACCAACGAGGAAAAACCCACCATCTCCAACCACCACAACCTGTCCCACTGGAGAGACCACTAGGGGTTTACCAAAACCACTGACACCTGCTTGTCAGCCTTCCAAAATGTTGTGGCATGTTAGACATACTTCTGTGGTTGATTCGAGAATGTTTTTCATTGCTGCAAAAGGAAACTATTTGTTCTTTCAGGTGTACTGTTATGAGACAGGGAAACGAGGCCAGAGATGATGCTTGTGCAAGTTGACTTACTTCTGCTCACCACAGGACCCTCAGTTAACACTAAATATCCCCTTATATTGACCCCTAGTGTGATTACAGTAGTAAACCCAACTTTGTTTCAAGTGTTTGTGCTAGCAGACATGGAGCACACTTGATAGAGAGAGGTTGACAATGTTTTGGCTCTCTTGAAACCCCAAGGCTGGGAATTCCTGTGTTGGCAAGGTAGCTCAAAAACATGCTGCACCTGTTAGTGTGAGAACTGACAGGCAAATATTGGTTACCCGTGTTGCATGAGGTGAAGTTCATGTTTACTTTATATGCATACATTGGAAACCTTAGTAGCACGTAAAACATTTGACACAGTCAATGGGTTTATGGTGTACAGGCTAAATGAGGAGCAGCTATACCCCTCAGATGTCACTGGTGTTAAAGATTCCACTCATCAAAAAATCTCTGCACACTGCATTATTCTGTCAAATTTATAGGGGCATTTTATTTTTCTTCTTTTCGAGGCTTTTTTAAAATCCTAAATTACAGAACGAGCTCATATGGCCCTTGCCTTTTGGGTCTCGTCCTGTTAGAGAGGTGAACCCTGCTGAACAACACCCACAACGCAGGGTCTGTCTACTAAAGTTCTTCATAGGTCCAAAAAGGATCTGTCCCAAAATGGATCTGTGGCTTTGCTACCCTACCCAATTTGTCAGACCCATTCTGAAAAGGCCCGTAGAAAAAGACTTGCCAGTTCGGATGTGAAAGACCCGTTCCGATCAAAGAGTAGAAAGAGAGAGCGAAAGAAACCTACCATGCACTGCCAGCGCCATCAATAAGCTAGTGTTATTGGCCAAATGATCCACAGTCAGTGTCCTTAAACTGCCTATACATGTTTTTTAAATATACACCACCGTTCAAAAGTTTAGGGTCACTTAGAAATGTCCTTGTTTTGAAAGAAAAGCAAATGTTTTTGTCCATTAAAATAACATCAAATTCATCAGAAATACAGTGTAGACATGGTTAATGTTGTAAATGACTATTGTAGCTGGAAACGGCAGATTTATTTAATGGAATATCTGCATAGGTGTACAGAGGCCCATTATCAGCAACCATCACTCCTGTGTTCCAATGGCACTTTGTGTTAGCTAATCCAAGTTTATAATTTTAAAAGGCTAATTGATCATTAGAAAACCCTTCTGCAATTATGTTAGCACAGCTGAAAACTGTTGTTCTGATTAAAGAAGCAATAAAACTGGCCTTCTTTAGACTAGTTGAGTATCTGGAACATCAGCATTTGTGGGTTCAATTACAGGCTCAAAATGGCCAGAAACAAAGACCTTTCTTCTGAAACTCATCCGTCTATTCTTGTTCTGAGAAATGAAGGCTATTCCATGCGATAAATTGCCAAGAAACTGAAGATCTCGTACAATGCTGTGTACTACTCCCTTCACAGAACAGCGCAAATGGTCTCTAACCAGAATAGAAAGTGGAGTGGGAGGCCCCGGTGCACAACTGAGCAAGTGGACAAGTACATTAGAGTGTCTAGTTTGAGAACCAGACACCTTACAAGTCCTCAACTGGCAGCTTCATTAAATAGTACCCACCAGTCTCAACGTCAACAGTGAAGAGGCAACTCCGGGTTGCTGGCCTTCTAGGCAGAGATGCAAAGAAAAAGCCATATCTCAGACTGGCCAATAAAAAGAAAAGATTAAGATGGGCAAAAGAACATAGCCATTGGACAGAGGAACTCTGCCTATAAAAGTTTTGACTTCCTGTATATTCTGCTGTTCATAGTGAACCACAAAGTCCAGTATTCATAGTGAATGCAGATACCGCCCCACTAGATACCCACAAACTTGCAGAATTGTTTACTTCGATTGACCAACACGCAGTAATCTCAGAATTTCTCTACGCAAGATGTTTTTGAAAAAATTTGTTTTTCACTAATGTTTATCATGCCCGTGTGGTGTTCTGTTTGTCTGGCTGTGCTAACTATACGGAACAAAAATATGAACACAACGTGTAAAGTGTTAGTCCTATGTTTCATGAGCTGAAATTAAAGATCTCAGAAATGTTCCATATGCACAAAAAGCTTATTTCTCTAAAATGTTGTGAGCAAATTTGTTTACAACCCTGTTAGTGAGCATTTCTCATTTGCCAGGATAATCCATCCACCTGACAGGTGCGGCATATCAAGAAGCTGATTTTTAGACAAGATTGTAATTGTCTGGTCAGTTCTGCCCAAAGGATTGTGTTAGTGTTCGCTACCCTTTCAAAAAAGCCCGCCTTGGGGAGGGACAAGCCAGGCCTCGAAGCACCGCTCCACACTAGTTGTAATCTTTCAGAGACTGGAAGAATGTGTCAGCTTGTATATTTAGCAATGGATCTGCCAATAGGAACATTGCTGAAAGAGGTCCAATGGCTCTATCAAAAAAGGACAACAATATCTACAAGAAGAAAATGTATAGTGCAGTCAGTATAACAGAGCTCCCGCCATCCCCTCCTCATTAATACACCGGAAGCTGTTATAGGATGTTTCACTCAGCGCGTGAAACCCAGACCTGCCTTCCTCCTGGGTGATTATGTGTGAAACACATCTCACTGACCTAGAAATTCCTCGAACATGATGGATACAAACCCAGATTCCCCAAGGGTGTGAAATTCCCCTTTTTGTACTTAAATTTCGTTTTTTTTTTCTTGTCAATTTTCACATGTATGTGGTACATTTTCGCAACTCTTAATACAAAACTCAAATCAGATCATCAAAAAGGCCGTTTCAAAACTCTAAGCACATTTTCAATTGACTAAGTACAACACATAACTTAATCAGTGTTTCATCGAGATATACATGTTTGACATAGCATTACATGTTCACATAAAGTAATTGCCTTTCCAAATGCAATGCTCACATTAATATTGATATGTGTAACGATATTCGTAGGTGGTAGAATGTGAAGAGGACCAAGGTGATTTAGATGCACTATTG
Source organism: Oncorhynchus keta (assembly GCF_023373465.1). Taxonomy (NCBI): domain Eukaryota; kingdom Metazoa; phylum Chordata; class Actinopteri; order Salmoniformes; family Salmonidae; genus Oncorhynchus; species Oncorhynchus keta. The sequence goes on along the minus strand of NC_068424.1, from coordinate 56,372,731 downwards.
TAAAGTGGCTGTTCCACTGGATGTCATAAGGTGAATGCACCAATTTGTAAGTCGCTCTGGATAAGAGCGTCTGCTAAATGACTTAAATGTAATGTAAATGTGCAGCGTGGTACGTGTTCATGGTAAATTTAATGAAGAAACTGAACACTAGAACAAAAAAGCGAACGACCGAAACAGTTTTGGCTGGTGCAGACACACAACAGAAAACAACCACCCACAAACCAGAGTGGGAAAACAGGCTACCTAAGTATGGTTCTCAATCAGAGACAACGATTGACAGCTGCCTATTATTGGGAACCATACCAGGCCAAACATAGAAATACCAAACATAGAACAAAAACATTGAATGCCCACCCCAACTCACACCCTGACCAACCTAAAATAGAAACATACAACGGGAACTAAGATCAGGACGTGACAATATGATTCTATTCTCATTTTTAAAATAAATGTTACTATTACTTAATCTGTCTGGTCTTAATTGATAAATACTAAACCATTTGGTAAACCTATAGATTTTAAACTGGTTTGTCCACTACAGATTTTGTGAGCCACATAATGAAAATGTTGGCCTATGTCTCCAAAGTAGGAATGTATAGTATGATATACAGTGCATTTGGAAAGTATTGACCCCTTCACTTTTTCCACATTTTGTTACATTACAGCTTATTCTAAAATTGATTGATGAGGATTTGATTTAATCTACACACAATACAAATGATGACAAAGCGAAGTTATTTAGCATTTTTTGCAAATCTATTAAAATGAAAAAACAGCTACCTTGTGTAAATAACTGTTCAGACCCTTTGCTATGAGACTGAAAATAAATTGAGCTCCGGTGCATCCTGTTTCCATTGATCATCCTTGAGCTGTTTCTACAACTTGATTGGAGTCCACCTGTGGTAAATTCAATTGATTAGACATGATTTGGAAAGGCACACACCTGTCTATATAAGGTCCCACAGTTGACAGTGCATGTCAGAGCAAAAACCAAGCCATGAGGTTGAAGGAATTGTCCATAGAGTTTCGAGACAGGATTGTGTCGAGGCACAGATCTGGAGAAGGGTACAGTGGCCTCAATAATTCTTAAATGGAGGAGGTTTGGAACCACGAAGACTCTTCCTAGAGCTGGCCGCCCGGCCAACCATCTCAGCAGCACTCCGCCAATCAGGCCTTTATGGTAGAGTGGCCAGACGGAAGCCAGTCCTCAGTAAAAGGCCCATGAAAGCCCGCTTGGATTTTGCCAAAAGGCACATAAAGGACTCAGACCATAAGAAACAAAATTCTCTGGTCTGATGAAACCAAGATTGAACACTTTGGCCTGAAAGTCAAGCATCACATTTGGAAGAAACCTGGCACAAATTCTACGGTGTATAATGTTGGTGGCAGCGTCATGCTGTTTTTTCCCCAAAACCTGCTCCAGAGTGCTCAGGACCTCAGACTGGGGCAACGGTTTCCCTTCCAACAGGACAATGACCCTAAGCACACAGCCAAGACAATGCAGGAATGGCTTCGGCACAAGTCTCTAAATGTCCTTGAGTGGCCCAGCCAGATCGAATCTGATCAAACATCTCTGGAGAGACCTGAAAATAGCTGTGCAGTGACGCTCCCCATCCAACCTGGCAGAGCTTGAGAGGATCTGCAGAGAAGAATGGGAGAAACTCCACAAATACAGGTGTGCCAAGCTTGTAGCGTCATACCCAGGAAGACTCGAGGCTGTAATCGCTGCCAACGGGGCTTCAAAAAAGTACTGAGTAAAGGGTTTGAATACGTAAATGTTTTTGTTTTTTTGACATTTGCAAAAAAAAATCATTATAATAATGTTTTTGCTTTGTCATTATGTGGTATTGAAAGGCTGGTAATGGCTCACATCAACAACATTATCCCAGAAACACTAGACCCACTCCAATTTGCATACCACCCAAACAGATCCACAGATGATGCAATCTCTATTGCACTCCACACTGCCCTTTCCCACCTGGACAAAAGGAACACCTATGTGAGAATGCTATTTATTGACTACAGCTCAGTGTTCAACACCATAGTGCCCTCAAAGCTCATCACTAAGCTAAGGACCCTGGGACTAAACACCTCCCTCTGCAACTGGATCCTGGACTTCCTGACAGGCCGCCCCCAGGTAGTGAGGGTAGGTAGCAACACATCTGCCACGCTGATCCTCAACACTGGAGCTCCCCAGGGGTGCGTGCTCAGTCCCCTCCTGTACTCCCTGTTCACCCACGACTGCATGGCCAGGCACGACTCCAACACCATCTTTAAGTTTGCAGACGACACAACTGTGGTAGGCCTGATTACCGACAACAACGAGACAGCCTATAGGGAGCAGGTCAGAGACCTGGCCGGGTGGTGCTAGAATAACAACCTATCCCTCAACGTAACCAAAACTAAGGAGATTGTGGACTACAGGAAAAGGAGCACCGAGCACGCCCCCGTTTTCATCAACGGGGCTGTAGTGGAGCAGGTTGAGAGCTTCAAGTTCCTTGGTGTTCACATCAACAACAAACTAGATTGGTCCAAACACACCAAGACAGTCGTGAAGAGGGCACGACAAAGCCTATTCCCCCTCAGGAAACTAAAAAGATTTGGCATGGGTCCTGAGATCCTCAAAAGGTTCTACAGCTGCAACATCGAGAGCATCCTGACCGGTTGCATCACTGCCTGGTACGGCAATTGCTCGGCCTCCGACCGCAAGGCACTTCAGAGGTTAGTGCGTACGGCCCAGTACATCACTTTGGCAAAGCTGCCTGCCATCCAGGACCTCTACACCAGGCAGTGTCAGAGGAAGGCCCTAAAAATTGTCGAAGACCCCAGCCACCTCCGTTATAGACTGTTATCTCTACTACCGCATGGCAAGCGGTACCAGAGTGCCAAGTCTAGGACAAAAAGGCTTCTCAACAGTTTTTACCCCCAAGCCATAAGACTCCTGAACAGGTAACCAAATGGTTACCCGGACTATTTGCATTGTGTGTGTCCCCCCTCCCCAACCCCTCTTTTACGCTGCTGCTACTCTCTGTTTGTCATATATGCAGAGTCACTTTAACTATGCATTCATGTACATACTACCTCAGTTGGCCCGACCAACCAGTGCTCCCGCACATTGGCTAACCGGGCTATCGGCATTATGTCCCACCATCCGCCAACACCTATTTTTACTGCTACTCTCTGTTCATCATATATGCATAGTCACTTTAACCATACCTACATGTACATACTACCTCAAAAGCCTGACTAACCGGTGTCTGTATATTACCTTGCTATTCTTATTTTCAAATGTCTTTTTACTGTTGTTTTATTTCTTTACATACCTACACACACATACCTTTTTTTAACACTGTTGGTTAGAGCCTGTAAGTAAGCATTTCACTGTAAGGTCTAGCTACTACACCTGTTGTATTCAGCGCACGTGACAAATAAACTTTGATTTGATATTGTGTGTAGATTGATTATTTAATCCATTGTAAAATAAGGCTGTAACGTAAAACATTTGGAAAAAGTCAAGTGGTCTGAATCTTTCCAAATGCACTGTATACCGTAATGTGACTATCATGACTTTACTTCACAGTAAGTTTTACTGTCAAAAGATCTGATATTGACTAGATCAGTTATGTACTGTATGTAAACATGTATTCAAAATTAAGTTCCTGAGGTGTGGTTCACACTGCTTTACTAAAATTGTATTGGCCAATACAGTACTGTAATACTATAATATATGCAAAAGAAAAATAGTGAAAATAGTGTAATGTACTATATTACTTTCAGCACTTCAAAGGGCAAATTTCAAACATGTATGTTGCATTTTTTGCTATTGGTGTAACTGGTTGTTAAAACGGTTAAATTGATATTATTATGTTGTGTTTTGGTGATTTAAACCAATGTACTCATTATATTTCACAGTAAACTTATATTTTGATCAAGGGTTGTGTGGTGAAAGATATCTACAAACAAAATTAAAGGTTTCGAATGTAAGACTGGCTGCGTTACAAGAGTGGCCAGTTTAACGTTTTGTACTAAGTGTTTTGAAAATTCACCATATACTTTTGAAAATAGTACCCCCCCCTTATCTTTTGCTGTAAATGAATGGCCTCAATTTGATTTGTAATTGCAATTTAAATAATCAGAACACATATACAATATCAGTTATTTAATATTCTTACATTAAATGACATGTTTTTGATTAATACAAAAAAACAACAGTATAGGATCATCAAAAATGATGAACAAATACTTTTTCTCCAATTTCATAATTTCTTCACCTTTTCAATCGATTTAATCTCATTGTGAGATACTTATTTTTGATTTAATAAGATGCATAGTATGGAGTAATGGGTGAGACATATTCACAACTAACAATGTGAATAGTATACAAACATACAAACATGTTCATGTGAATAAATAAAGAAATATGAACAATCAAATGATAAACTGCATGGACATCTTCTTGCACTATAGGGCACCAAAAAGGCTGTCTTGTGGTAATAAAAAAAAACGTTCTTTAGCTTGAGTAGGATAACACCATTTCATAAATAAATATTACATAAATAGAATAGTAAGGTGACGGTAATGGCCATGCCTCTGATGTGTTCACAGAGTAGTGTCTTCTACACATTCCCATGTCTTTTCCCACGTTCCCCCCCTCCCAATCTTTTCCTCACGCCAGTCTACTGAGGGCCTGAAAAACATATTTTGGTAGTTAGCACACTGCACACTACAATCATTTGCTGTCGTTGAAGTGTAGATGACATTGTTGTTAAAAGTCTGACTTATTTATAAAAAAACGATACCTTTTGAAGCAGAGATTCCAACTGTTGTACACATTTCTGGCTGTCCTTTGGATATGAATCACATCCTTGGCAGACTGTTTTCTGAGGGAATAAAGGAACACAGAAAATGTTAGTTGGCTCTCACAATTTCATTTGTTTTCTGGATAAAATGCTCATTTGAAGTTACTCTTGGATTTGGACTGAAAATAGGCCTAGTAAAGTAACTATCACCCTTAACATACTTTCCACGTTCCCTCAAATGATTACGTTCAATAATGATGATCATGATGACGCTAATAGTGTAATTAGGAAAATAATGGCAAGGCTCACCTCTCTCTCCTCCTGACTGCAGGAGTCCAGACTTCCCAACTAAAAACCGAACAAAGCAACATGTTAATATTTTTCCACACAGTCTTGCTATGTACATTTTTATATAGATATACATTTTTCACATTTTCTTAAGTGACTCACAATCATTCGGTTGTTGAGGTTTTTGATAACTTTACGCTGAAGGATCTTATTTTTGGCCTTGAGATGAGGTACCATCGCCCGGAAGCACTCCAAGGCAGACTGGGAACAGCACTCCTGTAAAAAGCAAAAAGAGACACTAAATTATGGAATGGAACCAGACTGGTTATTCTCCACTCCAATTGATTGTATTTTGATACTCTGTTACACTCGCATGTAAACTTTGTAATGTGGAATAGGAACCACATGAGGGCGGTGCTGTATTTAAGTGATAATACACACGAATCCGGTGTTTATAAGATATATTGGCACTGGTGTTTTGTTTTGGGCTGGCAAACCGTGCGAATATATCCTCCAAACACCGGGTTCGAGGGCATTATCATTGTTATACAATGGGTTACCAACATATTCAAATAATGATTGAAATATTTTCATTAGGGCTATTTTTTTGCAATTTATTCATACTATGTTATCCTTCCACAATATGTAGCCCCGACACAAATCAAGGGTTGCTACCCAAGCCGACTGGTCATACATTCTATCGGTTCAGTTGCCAGAGACAAGACCAAGTCGTTGTGTTTTCTTTCGAAATCCATGGATTCGACCCAATCACGTTTACTTCGTGCCAGCTCTTAGCCGTGATATATTGCCCATATACCACACCTCCTCGGTCATTATTGCTTAATTAAGCAACATACAATCTTCAAGATAAATTAGCCATTCATCACACTGCTACATTTCATTAACCTGAACTTCTACCCGAATACATACAATATTTCCAGTTCATGCCAGCCAAATGTATTCTATTGAGCCACATACACCTAACGCCCACAATGCCTATACTTCATAACATAACCCGCTCTCAAGTATGTTGGTTCTCTCATAGACATAGTTAAGTTGTAATAAGTCATACCTTTTCTTATAATTTATATTGATTGTGTTATCATGTGCTACAAAACCTTGACACACAAAGGTCATATTCTGCTTATCGAGGTAAGACTTTCCCGTCTACCCTGGCACATCACATCCACACCCCGACAAAGAAACAATTATGTTTCTACCAATGTATCCCATACAGAATAATATGTTCCCCCGCTTCACTGAGATTCAGCAGAGAGATGTTTTCACTGTCATTACTTGCTGCCTGTTTCCAGTTTCTCCACTTTGACTGGGTGTTTCACAGAATAGAAAATAACTCTCTTTGCTGACATGACAACACATGTTCCATGTGGAGGCTTTCATTTGTCTCTACCATTAGGTAATGATATTTTCCCCATGCGGGGAAACCTTTTGAGTCTCAAACAATAACTGTTAGACGGCTACACTCTTAGAAAAAAAAGGGTTCTAAAAGGGTTCTTCGGCTGTCCCCGTAGGAGAAACATTTTTGGTTCCAGGTAGAATACTTTTGGGTTACATGTAGAACCCTCTGTGGAAATGGTTCTACATGGAACCCAAAAGGTTTCTTCAAAGGTTTTTCCTACGTAGACAGCCGGAGAACCTTTAAAGGTTCTAGAAAGCACCTTATTTTTCTAAGAGTGTACAGACACAATTTTATATTTAGTGTCAAAACGATAACATGGAAACCTTTTGATGGAACGTTTACCTATTTAACATTGGTGACAGACTGGTTCTATGGGATACTAATGAAATATTTGGTTAGGTTTAGGACAACAATGTTCAACTAACTTTTAAGATATAGTCAAACATTTAGTAAAACCACAAGGAATTCTTATTAATAAGGAATCTTTAACAGCACAGTAGCACAGTTTGTCTCTTGGGGATAAGCCACGGAGACATGGTAGTGTGATTACTCATTACAGTTCTCCTAAATGTGCACAAGAGACATGGAGCTCACTTTCAAATTGACTCATTCATGACTTGGAGCTCACTTTCACATTGACTCCTTCATACACAGAACTCTGACAATAACACATGCCAAACTGGATTGACTGTCAGGGCAACTGATAAATAGCTGAAAGAAAAATCATTCTCTTGTCAAGTGTGTTTTTTTTTTTTAAATGATGAAAGAGTTTGTGATTCTGAGTGTGTGGGCCTCTACTCTAATCATATGTTAACACTGTAAATGTGTTACACCTGCTAAGATAAAACCAACACATGTATTCTTTATTGTAGATTGTCCATTAATACTTTCAGTTAGTTTATTTGATTTAGTTATTCACATATCGTAAAACCAATTGACCCATGCTAGTAATTTAGCTGAAAAGTTTTTAGTAAAACAAAATAGTTTTCCATGAAAAGATGTAGTACTGTGTACCTTTCTACTGTCTCCACATCCTGTTATAATGACTAAAGGATTACTAAATGAATTACTTCAAATTAGACTATTATAATAAACTAAGTATTTACTCATTATTGGTGATATAGCTAATTAACTATACACATCATTTATGCAAATCTATTACACATGTAATTGCACTCTTTATTGCTTTATAGTATTGTTGATTGTGTCATTTTTTAACATAATGTATCACACCAGTATTTCCTGACCTCACGAGACCACATTTGCCTGCCCTAATACTAGCGTCCTACATTGTGCCATAGACAGTAGGTGGGAGAGCATAAATGACAGCAACCCCAATAACAGCGGTCATTCATTGTTTGTGAGTTATCTGACTGATGTCAGCATGAGCTCCATATGTTTGCAAAGTAAATGAGCTATAGTAGATGTCCCTTTCAAAATCACTTACTTCCGTATCCATTGAAGGAGCGTTCGACATCACACTGTTGTGCTGCAAGACGACAACAAAAACATTTTGGTACTGAGATTGCATTTCATACATATCAGCCCCAGAGATGTAGCATTACCGTTATGGTAATTCTTTCTGAGCCACTCACAGCCTTTATAAATGTATAAAGGCAATAGATGTATTGCGGTACACAGTATAATGCATAATAAAACATGCTATAATCATTCATCAAAGCTCATGGTTTCTTCCAAGAGTCCATGGAATACATCAAGTGCTCATAACGCATAAGCTTTGAGAAAGTGCTAAATAAATTGCAGCTTGACCTACCGTCACACTTTGGTTTAGCGCTTTTAATTCCTTTATTACTTCAGTCAGCTTCAGGATTCTCTCACCCTTGTCTGCATCCACCAAAACACAGGTAATGGCTAGGAGACAACAAACAAGCAGCTTCATCTTCTCTTAACTTTCTTTAACGATGGCACAAATTACCCAAAGGATGCTGTTCAAAACGTTGACTGGTAATGTGGACAGGTGTCTAACTTACCTATATATTTGTCCATCAGGACACAGGAAAACCACGTTTGAGATATTGGAAAACTGTGGAAAGTGATTGAATGAGTAAACACATTTTCTTTTCCACTGGCCATTACCACAACGTGAGCTCGGAGTTGCATCAAGTGGTGGGTGCGTGGGGCGTACGGAAGCGAGAGTGACAACGAAAGCATACTTTCTGCACACAAGGCAGGAAACTACAGAGCAGATTCACTCTGAATCAGAGGACCGATACATCTAATAGGTTTTATAGGTAACAATAGCCTAAATGTATCTGCAGACACATCAAATAGCTGTTTGTGTGTGGTTGGCCTCCTACACAAGCAGAACTTGTAGGAACAACAAGAAATTCTTTGAAGGACTACAACAATGACATTACAATGGCTAAGGGCACTCCACCATATTTCCCTCTTCTGGGAGGATATACGTTTGTATCAACAGGAAGGAACCCTTGAAACCAGACTCTCACCTGAAAGCTACCCCCAAGACTGAGGCCTGCTGTTTATTACTCCTGAAACCTCATTCAAATTCAGCTTATGTTATATTATCAGTGTCTGTCCTTGTAGTATTGCTCATTTTGGGAAATGTATAGTTTTGAATATTATGGTAGAATTCCGCATCAATCCCACAGTGGTGAAATCTCAAACAACTCCATAGAAACCAGTGAAAGCTGGAGAGAGGGCTGTTGATTTCAAACAGACATACGAGCTAGGGGGTGATGTTACAAGTGTGTAGGACCCTGGGTGAAGTTCATCAGCACTGCACTTTCTGTGTATTGTCACGTGTTATGATTGCACCTTTAGGTTGGTGTGGAGGTCGCTGAATCATAGATTCACCAGTCAATAAGAATGTAATGAGTTCAGTCTTACATCATCGGTGGTGGCTGAGTGTATTTCAAAACATTTCCCAATTTCATTATCTCTGGCACTTAATTCATACGTTTTAAATTGAACAAATGTCAAATAAAATCTACAAATCATACTTTTATAATTTACCCAATGTTATTAATTTGATAATCAATCTTGGAGAAAAATGCTAGTGTTTTTTACTTGGGGAACGCATCATTAATGAACTATTTGTCATTATAGCAGTACTTTAACACTTCAGCTGTTATTTTTTTACCTCTTGTCATTTTTTGTTGTTGTTTGATACCAAACGGTGTCGTAAAAATTCCCTGTTGGGGAAAACTGAACAAGCATCGCCATGACTTCATGTGAGATAACCTCCAATGTTAGTCAGACAGGAAGCTGTGTAGTGTCCAAGTGTGCGTAAGCCGGTTTCTGCAGCGTCAGCGGTCTGAGGTTACCTAAGGGGTTCCATCCTATTGCGGAGTGGATGCTGTACTACTGGCTTCTATCTGAGAGGAGGAAGTGATCTTGTGACAGATTTAAGAGAAAACCCCTCCTTCCCTGTCGCTCTGGTCTTTGTTTCAGCATAAAGGAAATAGTGGGTGGGGACTGGGCCTATGAGCTGTGAAGCAAGTAACACTAGCAGTACTCATAGTGTCATTATATAGGGGAAAGGCAATGGCGAGCACCCCTTATCGTCCTGTTGGAACGTGTATCTCTGTAGGACTGTTATTTCATTCCTAGAGAGGCCATTTAGTTGTCTGAGAGTTGGTTATCACTCATGGAAGGGATTTCTGTCCTCAGGTAGACACGAGATGAATCACAACTTTCCTCGTCCAGTCATGTGAATCTACCAATACGACCTGGTGTGATAGTGTGCTATATGCTAGTGTGAGCAGTGTTGCATTGAGGGAAGGTAGCTGTCTTAGAGAACTCTGTCACTGTGAAATCAGAGTGAGAGTTGTTTTCTGTGGTCAACCGTGTTAAACGCAGTGCAAGACATGTGGCTTCATTACAGGTGTGCAGACAATTTTCATTAACCGTAATAAGGAACTAGATACTGAACTACTCTTCATTACTTTCAGAACATTTGTGATAGTTAATGTACACAGTTGATGTACACGTATTTTGTGATAGTTAATGTACAATCAAACTTAGGGTGGTCGTATAAAATGTTTGATGCGCGTGGATCGTGTATGTGCATTAACACACGGATTCAAAATACAACTGTATGGCTCTTGCTCAAGGGATCACATGTTTTGTAATCTGTTATTATCAGGTGCTTGGAAGTAATCTGCCCAGAGACTACAGATGGAAATGAACGGTTATATATATATAAATCTGGTGCAACGCACAATTTCTCTGTTTTCTGATAAACATATTATATAAGTCCTTGAAGGGAGGGGATAAAATAAGTGAGACTCCTGAGAAATATTACTCACCCCTTTCTTGACAATCAAAATCTTTTGATGGTAAAATAATTTATATTGTTAGTCTTTAGTTGATATAAATCTCTAAGTAAACGAGTTTGTGGTCATACTAAACAACCCCAAACAGAGTAAAATAAAGAATTACAATGACAAATCTAAGAGCTAAAATCTAACATCAAATTTGAAGTTTAAATCTATGGATTTTACTGCAGTTTTTTTGTGTACACTCCCCTACATATTTATTTGGACAGGGAGGCTTAAACTTTGAATTTGGCCCTACAATCCAGCATTTTGGGTTTGAGATCAAATGTTTCATATAAGGCGACAATACATAATGGCACCTTTTATTTGAGGGGATTTTCATACACATCTGTTTTACTGTTTATGTTTTGGTTGTGTTTCAGATTATGCTGTGACCCGTAGAAATGATTGTAAATAAGGCATTGTCATTTTGGAGTTACCTTCATTGTAAATAAGAGTAGAATATGCTTCTGAACACTTCCTCCATTAATGTGGATGCTACCATGATTACGGATAATCCTGAATTCATCTTGAATATTGATGAGTGAGAAAGTTGCAGAGGCATAAAGACCATTGGTAATGGTGAGAGGTTAGTGTGTCTTGGGGTTTAGGATCTTTGTTCATCTGTCACTCATCATTATTCAGGATTCATCCAGGATTATCTGTAATCATGGTAGCATCCACATTAATGTAGAAGTGTTCAGAAACATATTATATTTCTATCTAAACACAATACATTATTTACCATTCATTTCTATTGGGCACATCATAATCTGAAACACTACCAAACTAAACTGCAAATGGATCCAACAAGTTTGTCGTCACAAGCTTGTTGTAGTAATTGTGTTATAGGAATATGGGCCTAAATACTAAACCTTTGACTACTTTAATACACATATAAGTGATTTTGTCCAAATACTTATGACACCTTCAAATGGGGGGACTAGATACATAAATTGCTTTCAGAAAGTATTCACACCCCTTTTTCCAATTTTTTTTGTATTACAAAGTGGGATTAAAATAGATTTAATTGTAATTTTCTTGGCAACGATCTACACAAAATACTCTGTAATATCAAAGTGGATGAAAAATTCTAACATTTTGAGGGAAGAAAACGATCAAATTAGATAAGTAGTCAACCCCCTGAATCAATACATGTTAGAAACACCTTTTGCAGCGATTACAGCTGTGAGTGTTTCTGGGTAAGACTCTAAGAGCTTTCCACACCTGGATTGTACATTTTTCAAAATTCTTCAAGCTCTGTCAAATTGGTTGTTGATCTTTGCTAACCAACTATTTTCAGGTTTTGCCAAAGATATTCAAGTAGATTTAAGGACGTATTCAGGACGAAAAGTGAATTGCTTTGCCACATTTTTTGCAGTATTACTTTAGTGCCTTTTTGCAAACAGGATGCATGATTTGGAATATTTTTTATTCTGTACAGGCTTCTTTCTTTTCACCCTGTCAATTAGGTTAGTATTGTGGAATAACTACAATGTTGTTAATCCATCCTAAATGTTCTCCTATCACCACCATTCAACTCTGTAACTGTTTTAAAATCACCATTAACCTCACGGTTAAATCCCTGAGTGGTTTCCTTTCCCTCCGGCAACTGAGTTAGGAAGGATGCCTGTATTTTTGTAGTGACTGGGTGTATTGATACACCATTCAAAGTGTAATGAATTACTTCACCATGCTCAAAGGGGTATTTAATGTTAGCATTTTCTTTTACCCATCTCTCAATAGATGCCCTTTGCGAGGAATTGGAAAAACTCCCTGGTCTTTGTTGTTGAATCTGTGTTTACGATTCACTATTATTGCACACAGAGTGAGTCCATGGAACTTATTCTGTGACTTGTTGAGCAAATATTTACTCATGAACATATTTAGGCTTGTCATAACTAAGAGGTTGAGTACTTATTGACTCAAGACATTTCAGCTTTTCATTTTTAATTAATTTGTAAACATTTCTAATAACATAATTCCACTTTGACGTTATGGGATTTTGTGTGTTGTGTGTAGATCCGTGAGAACATCTCAATTTAATTTTAAATTCAGGCTGTAGCACAACAAAATGTGGAACATGTCAAGGGGTGTGAATACTTTCGGAAGGCTCTGTATGTATGAATAAATACTGAACTCAAAGGTGACAGGCTGTACTGTCACCTCATAGAAAACATTTGATCTCAAATCCAAAATGCTGGAGTATAGAGCCAAATGTACACATTTTTGTTTCACTGTTCAAATAAATACGTAGGTGAGTATCTCTGTTGCATTGGCTAATCATGTCATTATTGAACAAGGACAGGATTTTTCATTTTGTTAATATATAACAATTAATCATGAAATACAAACACTCTTGATTGTGACAGATATACTTTGTACTCCCACCTACAGATATTTCCTACACTGCGGTCTCCTCACTGTAAAGTGTTAGTGAGCATTTCCGGAGAGGCTGACGATAACACTCAACATACTGGGCGTTAAGCCAAGATGACGGCTTGTGATTGTTTATTTGTTATGAATATTCTAAAAACATCCCCCCCCCCAAAATTGTGAAATCAAATAGGACTATGCAATCTGGAACTGTGTTTGGTTAAATTTGGTCAGGTGTGCCTGCTTTCAGAATGATTCCAAATGATAAAACAGAACAACAAATGGCCAATATTACGGTAAGTATAGCGGAAGAACGAATTCCGTGGGTGGGGGATCGCCTCTGTTGGTCTTCTGCATTAAAAGGGAACCATTGGTTCAACCTACTCAGGAACATACATTTGATCACACAAACATGTCAACATATCTCTTTAATTGAACTGAAACCATTTTCCTACTGTGAATAAGTAATCACACAATCTACTACAGTCTGCTGCTTTGTTTTTCATTCATTTTTGTTTGCCTGTATGAATCATAGTATCAACTTCTTATACTCCTAAATTGAACATTCATAAATTACATACAAATCTCGTTCTGTGTGTTTGATTTGTCCCCGCCAAAAATGGTTTTTATTTGTTTTTCTATCTGATATTCCTTACGTTTTTTTATGAAAGCAAAGGGTGACATTCACAGTTTAAACAACCGCATACACAGTGATGAATAACCATCATGCAACAACAGCCATCATTAAACATGTTACTCTGATAAATACACATTTATTGATTAAAGATGGATATTTGTCCCATGTTTTATAATTGTACATCCTCTTGCAAAAGTGGTTTAATAAACACCTCAAACTCCACTGAATTATACCGATTTACAATTTCAAATCTGGTCTGTTTCTAAATACTTCAATTCAGCAAATGTAATATTTTCCAATAACGACACCTCTCCAATTTCTAATACAGAGCTTGAAAGTGACCATTAAAATGATCTGGTGAGCTTCAAGAATGTCACATACAGTACTTTGTCTTCAAGCTACTCTAGAAGGTTCAACAGAATGGGAGAGTTCCATAATAAAGACGTACATACATACCAGTAAGGAAATCAGCCTTTGTAAACCTCTACCAAGACCAATGTGCCACTTCTACTTTAGTTTATATCACTGTTTAAATAATGGTTCCTTCTAAATAGTCATAACAATGACACATACTTGACCTTTGGAGTTAACGGCTACCATCTTATACAAGCAACGATGAAAGGGCAGTAGCACTTTGGTGCTTGGGAAATGGCTTGATTTATGGGAATAGAGAAACAGCAGCCTGGGTGTGGGAGTCCTTCAACAACTTGGCAAACTCAAGATTTTCAACCACAAGAATAGGGGAATAACACTAAATTTATCAGGGAGTTTTGTTTTTACACTGCTGCTAATTGCTGTTTATTATATTTGCAAAGTCATTTTACCCCTACCTACATGTACAAATTACCTCGACTAATCTGTACCCCCGCACATTGATTCGGTACCGGTACCCCTCGTTATTGTTTTTAAAACTTTTTTTTAAAAATGTACTTTAGTTTATTTTGTAAATATTTTCTTAACTGCATTGTTGATTAAGGGCTTGTAAGTAAGCAGTTCACGAGACCAAGGTCTCTACAGATGAGCCCTGAATTACAGAAAATTCAGAATGCAAGCAGAAAAAAAACACGGTCATAACAAACCAGCACATTCATCAGTAATTAAGTCCTCAATCAGGTTTCTGAATTTCCCCAGAGGCACCGGAATGTAAAATTTAAGAAAATGTAAAAAATTGTTCCACATAAGGTGCAAAAAAACTAAAAGCTGATGTGCCTAACTCAGTAGAGACCAAAGGAGTTTCCAGAATTATCCATCGCTGAGACCGGGTGTGGTAACTTTTATGTCTAATGTTTAGTAAAGATGTTCGGTACAGTGGGACTTTTTGTAAACGGGCTTTATGAATGGAAAAATAGCAATGTATCAACCTACGTGACATTAAAGAGGGCCAACCAACTTTCTGGTGGAGAATGTAGTGATGAGTACTAAAATGGTTGCCTGTACTAAAGCGCAGTGCACTATGATAAACTGCCTCTAACAGCTTTAATGAAGTGGCAGCTATGTTCCTATAGATTATGTCACCATAGTCTATGACCATTGACTGAATAATCTACTTAATACTATTTAGCAAGTGGCAGAATCTATTTCTAGAAGAAAAACATTTTTATTCTCAGCTTCTGAACTAACTCATCAATGTGCTTTAAATTAGTTTTTCATCCATCCAGATGCCCAGATATTTCTATACAGGGACACGCTAAATATGGACACCATTCATATATATTTTTATGCGCTATAGACAACAACATATACTTAGTTTTACCTGCATTCAATACTGATTTCTGGTCAAAGACTGTTGTTCAGATAGAGCCTGGTCAACCGTGGGGTCAATCGCATACGCAACAGTATCATTGGCATACAAGTGCAGGTTACAAGTCGATATGCCTAATGTAAACAGTACAGGACCCAAAATCGACCCCTGCGGGACACCTTTCGTGATATCCAGGAAACCTGATTTAACACCATCAGTAGATACACATTGAGTTCTATCTGTCAAGTAATTTTTAAACCAGTTACATGCAGCCTGGACTAGGCCAATTGAGGAAAGCCTCCGAATTAACAGTGAGTGGTCAACAGTATCGAAAGCCTTTGACAGGTCAATGAAGAGGGCACCCTAATGCTGCCTTTTATCCATACAGTTAACCACATAATAACTAGGGATGCAGCAGAGATAGTGCTATGACCGATGTACATTTAGAATACATTTCAAAGATAAGATCTTAGCTGAGAATTAATGAAGAATTCTAGTATTTTAGCTAGGCAATAAAGTTTAGAAATAGGGAGATAATTATTTAGGTCACAAGGGTCATCACCTTTGTGAATATACACTGCATGACCAGAAGTATGTGGACAATTGTCAAACATCTCATTCCAAAATCATGGGCATTAATATGGAGTTGGTCCCCCCATTGCTGTTATAACAGCCTCCACTCTTTTGAGAAGGCTTTCCACTAGATGTTGGAACATTTCTGCATGGAACAGACTTGCTTCCATTCAGCCACAAGTGCATTAGTGAGGTCGGGCACTGATGTTGGGCGATTAGGCCTGGCTCGCAGTCAGCGTTCCAATTCATCCCAAAGGTGTTCGATGGGGTTGAGGTCAGGGCTCTGTGCAAGTAAGTCAAATTTTTCCACACAGATCTCAACAAACCATATCTGTATAGACCTAGCTTTGTGCACAGGGCTGTTGTCATGTTGAAACAGGAAAGGGCCTTCTCCAAACTGTTGCCACAATGTTGGAAGCACAGAATCATCTAGAACAGTGGTTCCCAAACTTTTTACAGTCCCGTACCCCTTCAAACATTCAACCTCCAGCTGCGTACCCCCTCTAGCACCAGGGACAGCACACTCTCAAATGTTGTTTTTTGCCATCGCTGTAAGCCACACACACACTATACGATACATGTATTAAACATAAGAATGAGTGTGAGTTTTTGTCACAATCAGGCTTGTGGGAAGTGACAAAGAGCTCTTATAGGACCAGGGCAGAAATAATATAATAATAATCAATAATTTTGCTCTTTATTTAACCATCTTACATATAAAACCTTATTTGTTCATCGAACATTGTGAATAACTCACCACAGGTGAGAAGGGTGTGCTTGAAAAGATGCACATAACTCTGCAATGTTGGTTTGTATTGGAGAGAGTCATTTTCCACACACAGTCTGTGCCTGTATTTAGTTTTCATGCTAGTGAGGGCCGAGTATCCACTCTCACATAGGTATGTGGCTGCAAAGGGCATCAGTGTCTTAACAGCGCAATTTGCCAAGGCAGGATACTCTGAGCGCAGCCCTATCCAGAAATCTGGCAGTGGCTTCTGTTAAATTCAATTTTCAAAGAACCACTTGTTGCAATTTCGATGAGGCTCTCTTGTTTAGATATCAGTAAGTGGACTGGAGGCATGGCATGAAAGGGATAACGAATCCAGTTGTTTGTGTCATCCGTTTCGGGAAAGTACCTGCGTAATTGCGCACCCAACTCACTCAGGTGCTTCGCTATACCACATTTGACATTGTCCGTAAGCTTGCGTTAATTTGCGCACAAAAAAATCATACAATGGAAAGACCTGTGTGTTGTCATAGCCTCAATTTTGTCCCACACATTGAATATACTTGCAGAGAGTCCCTGTAATCTAAGATTCAGATCATTCAGGCGAGAAAAAACATCACCCAGATAGACCAGTCGTGTGAGAAACTTGTCATTATGCAAGCGGTCAGACAAGTGAAAATTATGGTCAGTAAATGAAACTTTAAGCTTGTCTCTCAATTTAAAAAAAATGTCAATACTTTGCCCCTTGACAACTAGCACACTTCTTTCTGTATGTTGTAAAAGCGTTACTTGGTCACGGCCCATATAATTGCATAGTGCAGAAAATACGAGTTCAGAGGCCTTGCTTTAACAAAGTTAACCATTTTCACTGTAGTGTCCAAAACTTCTTTCAAGCTGTCAGGCATTCCTTTGGCAGCAAGAGCCTCTCGGGGGATGCTGCAGTGTACCCACGTGGCGTCGGGAGCAACTGCTTGCACGCACTTTACCACTCCACTATGTCTCCCTGTCATGGCTTTTGCGCCATCAGTACAGATACCAACATGAGCAGCAGCTACGTTTGGCTACATACAGTAACAGTTAATGTGATTGGATGTTAATTATTTGACTAGGTTACCTGTATTCGACATTTTGTTATTTCGCTGGACACTAGATGGTTTCATTTTATTTTTGGCAGTGAAACGAGGCTACTCAAGGAGGAAGAAAACATCACCCAAATGTGAATCACATTATAATTTGGCGTACCCCAGTTTGGGAATACCTGGTCTAGAATGTCATTGTATGCTGTAGCATTGATTTCCCTTCACTGTAACTAAGGGGGCCTAGCTCAAACCATGAAAACAGCCCCAGACCATTATTTCTCCTCCACCAAACCTTACAATTGGCACAATGTATTGGGGCAGGTAGCGTTCCCCTGGCATCCGCCAAACCCAGATTAGTCCGTTGGACTGCCAGATGGTGAAGCGTGGTTCATCACTCCAGAGAACGTGTTTCCACTGCTTCAGAGTCCAATGGGGGCGAGCTTTATACCACTTAAGCCGACGCTTGGTATTGTGCATGGTGATCTTAGGCTTGTGTGCGGCTGCTCTGCCACGGAAACCCATTTGATGAAGCTCTCAACAAACAGTTATTGTGCTGATGTTACTTCCAGAGGCAGTTTAGAACTCTGTAATGAATGTTGCAACCGAGGACAGACGATTTTTACGTGCTTCAGCAGTCCCATTCTGTGAGCTTGTGTGGCCTACCACTTCGCAGCTGAGCCGTCGTTGCTCCTAGATGTTTCCACTTCACAATAACAGCACTTACAGTTGACCGGGCAGCTCTAGCAGGGCTGAAATTTGACAAACTGACTTGTTGGAAAGGTAGCATCCTGTGATGGTGCCACGTTGAAAGTCACTGAGCTCTTCAGTAAGGCCATTGACTGCCAATGTTTGTCTATGAAGATTGCATGGCTGTGTGCCTGATTTTATAACTGTTAGGAATTGGTATGGCTGAAATAGCTGAATCCACTAATTTGAAGGGGTGGCCACATACAGAAATATATACAAAAGTAGCTCAAGCTATCCACTAACTAGACATTTTTAAGGGATAACAATATATTTCTGAGGGCATAGTGACTGTTCACTAAACAATAGACAGAGGGGGTTCCTTTCTAAATCTCACTTTGGTCACGTTGAGAAAGTGGACTGACTGATTTGACTCATGCAATATTCTCTGCTGGTTTGTTATACATTTTGGTTACTTGATTAATAAACATTTGTGCATCAGATGCAAGGTACATTTCCCCAGATATATTGTATTTGTAATGTGCACTAATGCAATTCCATCTTAGAGATTTGAGACACATTTGAGATAAATGTCTTTGATGAATATTTTCCATCTGACTCAATCTCTGAATCAGGTTATCAGAACTTTTACAATAACAAGCATTCTCAAAATAATACAGTTCTATGAGGCTTGGAAAACTACGTAAGCATTATATCCTGTTTATTTAGGCAGAGCGGAATGGTTCATTTTTTTACACCTCTACGTGTCATGATTTATCTGCATGCCTGATCATTTCACATCTCTGTAGTGCTTGTAGTCATGTCATTAAAATCAAATCTAAATCAAATCATGTATGTCGTCCATGTTTCTTTTATTGTATTGCTGTGCTTTGGCCTGTTAGCCAGGCATGCTGGTTCTAAGATGACTTGCTTAAAGAAAGATCTGTAAGTCAAACGGCCAAGACCCTGTAAAATGTTCAAATCAATGTAATGATCCATGTAATTACAATATAATGACCCAGCATTTGTGGGAGCAGGATGGCAGTCTGCCATTGTCTGCATAAGCCAGAACAAATGAGTTATGGTTACTGACTCACCCAGTGATCACTTTTACTGACAGTTACTCATCTTACATTCAACCCAGTCATTTCTTATACCATGCATGGAGTTATCCGAGAGTGACTTAGTCATAACATCCAGCCAGCCATATTTTTATATTTAACTAGGCTTAGTCAGTTAAGAACAAACTCTTATTTACAATGACGGCCGAGGAACAGTGGGTTAACTGCCTTGTTCAGTGCCAGAACGACAGATTTTTACCTCGTCAGCTCAGGGATTCAATCTAGCAAACTTTCAGTTACTGACCCAACGCTTATTTGATTTCTTTGATTCAGAGCTGTACGTTTGTCTCGATAATGTGAAGTGCATAATCAAAAGCTATATCAATAAGCAAACTGTTTCACTGAACTTGAGAAAAAGGGCTAAATCATATGTCTAAGTTAAGACAATTATAGCTGCACTTCATTTCATATGTCACAAGAGGGAACCAAATAGCCATAGGAGCCATACAGTAATAGGTACAAGGGTCCTTCGAATAAACAATATCATTTCACTTCCATGGTAAAGAGGAGACCATAACTTAGACTTGAACTATGATTTAATTAAAATAGTCAACATAAGTAAAATATTAAATAAACAAAAACATCTAAAATATTCTAAAATCTGTGTATAGATCTGTTACATTTTACAAGCCATATATAAAAAAAGCCACTAAACGCTATTTCATAAAGTTCCCTTAAAACAATCAGAAGGCATCGAAGTGAGACTGTTCCAGCAGTGGAGGATAAACCTTGGGAAACACAAGACATTCAATATAGACTTGTCTTCTTCATTATCCTTAGAAACTCCTGCTCGTTGATCTCTCCATCTCCATCTCGGTCTGCTTCGTCAATCATTTCCTTTGAAAGATGCATTGTTTTAACAGTCAGGATTTCTGCATTGAGTATGTTTAGATGTGAGCAGAACGCCAACAAGTTACATCCTAACATACCTGCAATTCCTCATCTGTCAGGTTTTCACCTAGCTCCTTGGCAACTCTCTTGAGATTTTTGAAGGAAATTTTTCCTGTGCCGTCATCATCAAATAAGCGGAAAGCCTTCAGGATTTCTTCTTTTGAGTCTTTTTCACTCTGATTAACAACAAAAAAACAAAATATCAAGATTATGTAGAGGAGACAAAATTCTAACCAGACCTGCCAAAAGATTTAAAATAAAAAATGATTGGTCATGTACACAGATTTGCTATTGCAGGTGCAGGGAAATGCTTGTTTTTTCTAGTGCCAAGAGTAATATATATTTTGACTGATACTAATATACACTACCGTTCAAAGGTTTCGGGTCATTTAGAAATGGCCTTGTTTTTGAAAGCAAAGCTATTTTTTGTCTATTAAAATAACATCAAATTGATCAGAAATAGTTTAGACATTGTTAATGTTGTAAATGACTGTTGTAGCTGGAAACGGCTGATTTTTAATGGAATATTTACATTGGCGTACAGAGGCCAATTATCAGCAACCATCACTCTGTTCCAATGGCACTTTGTGTTAGTTAATCCAAGTTTATAATTTTATAAGGCTAATTGATCATTAGAAAACCCTTTTGCAATTATGTTAGCACAGCTGAAAATTGTTGTCCTGATTAAAGAAGCAAAAAAATTGCCTTCGTTAGACTAGTTGAGTATCTGGAGCATCAGCATTTGTGGGTTCGATTGCAGGCTCAAAATGGCCAGAAACAAATACCTTTCTTCTGAAACTCGTCAGTCTATTCTTGTTCTGAGAAATGAAGGCTATTCCATGTGAGAAATTGCCAAGAAACTGAAGATCTCGTACAATGCTGTGTACTACTCCCTTCACAGAACCGCGGAAACCCTAACCACAATAGACAGAGGAGTGGTAGGCCCCAGCACACAACTGAGCAAGAGGACAAGTACACTAGTGTCTAGTTTGAGAAACAGAAGCCTCACAAGTCCTCAACTTGCAGCTTCATTAAATAGTACCCGCAAAACACCAGTCTCAATATCAACAGTGAATATGTGACTCCGGGATGCTGGCCTTCTAGGCCTGGTTAGAGCCAGTTTGCGAGGTTCGATTACTCGTTGGTTATTATTGCATTATCGGAACTAGAAGCACAAGCATTTCGCTACACTCGCATTAACATCTGCTAACCATGTGTATGTGACAAATAAAATTTTATTTGATGCTCCAGATACTCAACTAGCCTAAAGAAGGCCAGTTTTATTGCTTCTTTAACCAGAGCAACAGTTTTCAGCTGTGCTAACATAACTCCCAAAGGGTTTTCTAATGAACAATTAGCCTTTTAAAATTATAACCTTGGATTAGCTAACACAACGTGCCACTGGAACACAGGAGTGATGGTTGCTGATAATGGGCCTAAATATTCCATTAAAAAATGGGACTATTCCAGCTACAATAATTTACAACATGAACAATGTCTACACTGTATTTCTGATCAATTTGATGTTATTTGAGTGGACACATTTGTTTTTGCTTTTCTTTAAAAAATCTCTCTCTCTCTCTCTCTCTCTCTCTCTCTCTCTCTCTCTCTCTCTCTCTCTCTCTCTCTCTCTCTCTCTCTCTCTCTCTCTCTCTCTCTCTCTCTCTCTCTCTCTCTCTCTCTCTCTCTCTCTCTCTCTCTCTCTCTCTCTCTCTCTCTCTCTCTCTCAAAAAAATAAAGGGAACACTTAAACAACACAATGTAACTCCAAGTCAATCACACTTCTGTGAAATCAAACTGTCCACTTAGGAAGCAACACTGATTGACAATCAATTTCACATGCGTTTGTGCAAATGGAATAGACAACAGGTTGAAATTATAGGCAATTAGCAAGACACCCCCAATAAAGGAGTGGTTCTGCAGGTGGGGACCACAGACCACTTCTCAGTTCCTATGCTTCCTGGCTGATGTTTAAAACAAATAAAAACATATTTTAGATTCTTCAAAGTAGCCACCCTTTGCCTTGATGACAGCTTTGCACACTCTTGGCATTCTCTCAACCAGCTTCACCATTTAAGAATGATGGAGGCCACTGTGTTCTTGGTGCCCTTCCCCAGATCTGTGCCTCGACACAATCCTGTTTTGGAGCACTACAGACAATTTCTTCAACTTCATGGCTTTGGTTTTACAGACAGGTGTGTGCCTTTTGAAATCTTGTCCAATCAATTGAATTTACCACAGGTGGCCTCCAAGTTGTAGAAACAACTCAAAGATGATCAATGGAAACAGGATGCACCGGAGCTCAATTTCATGTCTTATAGCAAATGGTCTTATGTAAATATGATGTTACTTATTTTTATAAATTTGCTAAAACTTCTAAAAACCTGTTTTCACTTTGTTATTATGGGGTATGTATTATGTGTAGATTGATGAGAGAAAAAAAATGAATACATTTTAGAATAAGGCTGTAACGTAAAAAAGAATGTGGAAAAAGTCAAGGGGTCTGAAATACTTTTTGAAATGCACAGTATATAAGGGAAATAAATAAATTAGGCCCTAATCTATGGATTTCACACGACTGGGAATACAGATGTGCATCTGTTGGTTACAGATACCTTAAAAAAAACATTTTTTTGGCGTGGATCAGAAAACCAGTACGTATTGGGTGTGACCACCATTTGCATCATGCAGTTGATCAGGCTGTTTATAGTGGCCTGTGGAATGTTGTTCCACTCCTCTCCAATGGCTGTCCGGAGTTGCTGGCTATTGGCGGGAACTGTAAAATGCCATTGTACACGTACAAGCATCCTAAACATGCTCAATGGGACAGGTGGGTATGCCGGCCATGGAAGATCTGGGATATTTTCAGCTTCCAGGAATTGTGTACAGATCCTTGCGACATGGGGCCTGTGCATTATTATGCTGAGGTAATGGCGGCGGATGAATGGCATGACAGTGGACCTCAGGATCTCATCACGGTATCTCTGGGAATTTAATTGCCATCGATAAAATACAATTGTGTTCATTTTACCATAACAGCACCATCAGGCACTCTATTCACAATGCTGACATCAGCAAACCGCTCACCCACACGACACCATACATCGCGTATGGTGTCATCTGCCCAGTACAGTTGAAACTGGGATTGAAGTCAGCCCCGAAGTCAGACTGCAGTCAGGTCAAGACCTTGGTGAGGATGATGAGAACAGACAGTTTGTGTTGAAATTCTTCGGTTGTACAAACCCACAGTTTCATCAGCTGTCCGGGTGGCTGGTCTCATACAATCCAGCAGGTTCAACGCAGTCTGCGGTTATGAGGCCAGTTGGACGTACTACCAAATTCTCAAAAACGACGTTGGAGGCTGCTTGAACATCAAATTATCTGGCAACAGCTCTGGTAGACATTCCTGCAGTCAGCATGACAATTGCACACTCCCTCAAAACTTGAGAGATCTGGCATTGTATTGTGTGACAAAACTGCACATTTTAGAGTGGCCTTATTATTGTCCCCAGCACAAGTTGCACCTGTGTAATGATCATTCTGTTTAATCAGCTTCTTGATATGCCACACCTGTCAGGTGGATGGATTATCTTGGAAATGTAAAAAAAAAAAGCTCACTAACAGGGATGTCAACATTTTTGAGAAATAAGCTTTTTGTGTGTATGAAACATTTCTAGGATCTTTTTTCAGCTCATGAAACATGAGAACAACACATGTTGTGTTTATATTTTTGTTCGGTGACCAATTGTGAACCAATCCTTTAAATCGCTTCTTGACTAAGAAAATACATACCATTTTCTGTGTCATCATACAGAGAAAGTCATTAAAATCAATGGTCCCAGAGCCCTCCTTGTTGATGTCTGCTATCATCTTCTTGATTTCTTCTTTCTTTGGTTCAAAGCCAAGGGCACGCATGGCAACCTGGAGCAGCAGAAATAAATGAATAGTTTATATTCAAGAAACAAAAGAAATGTGTTTTTTTGGGGAACAGTGGATGGCATTATGGTGACGAGCTGAATGAACCATTTATATTCTGTGGTATAACCTACCTTGAGTTCCTTCACGTCAATTGTTCCTGAGCCATCTGTATCAAACAAGTCAAAGGCCTCTCTGATCTCCTGCTTTTGTTCCTCTGTCAAGTCTGGTTTAGGACATGCCTTTTTCCTCTGGTTGGAATTGGTGTTGGGTTTTCGGTAGCCTGAAGCCTGTAACATAACAACAAACTGTCAGAGTTTACCTGTAAAGCTGATCATAAGGGAAACATTGATAGTATCACAATAAGCCTTATTGTAGATGGCTAGCTAATGTTACCCTATGTAGCTTGAGTTGATGCGGCGCAGGTCCTAAAATCTCCCCTACCAGCCAAATGCTGATAACAGGTCACATTTAACATGATTCAGAATAGCAGATTTTGATGCACTCTGTATACTGCTGTTCTGAAGTGCATTGATAAATTGGATATGAATTAAAAGGTATGTTGTTCCCTATTTAGCTAAACACCATGTGGCTGGTAAAGGGTCCGTTTTTGGCACTGCTGCTCAGTGAGATGGTACACATTAAAACTGAAAATATGTTCTGCATGGGGGAGGAAGTTACTTGGAGAAACTATCAAGGAAATGGCACTTGAGCCCCAAGTCAATGATGCTAACGCAATAAGCCAACTTAGCTATCTAACATGCAAACGTTTAGCAAACTGAAGTGCTGTAGTGGCTAAACCCTGTGAAAGTGATCTTAAAAAGCTAACGTTATTTTTGCCACCAGCTAGCTAACTTTACTAGCCACAACGTTGCAGAATTGCTGCTGCAAAGAGTTGAGTTACGTTACAGAAGCTCACTAACTTGAAACCCATCTGTGTACCTAGCTCAACGGACAAATATAAACTGCTAGCTGACTAGCTAGGAAACTATAGATAAGTAACTAAAGTAGAGCTACATACCATCTCCAAATATTAGCACTGCGACGAACAAAATAGATGTATTTGAACTCAATGAAGTGTATCAGGCGACATGTAAACAAAGCTTGCCTGAAACTACTGTGGTATGCGTTATTTTAAATGACAAGGGAACAGTCCATCAGAAAATGAGTAAACCTTCAGGAAATGACGACGAGGGCTTGCTTTGACCAATAGTGAAGTAAGTGGGTGGGACATAAGCGACTGCGACCGTTTGTTTTGTTCTTTTCGTGTCTCTAAGCAACAAGTGGGCGCTTGTTTGCGCACGCGCACACACGGATTACAACTGGATGAGCTTGAGCCAGGCTGAAGCTCACAGAGAACCTGGATCTGTAGCACGCCACACGAAGTTCTTAGGAAAAAGTAAGTTCATCGTTGTGTTGTGCTATAAATTAGCTAAATTCATATGATCTTCCTAACAAGCTAAGCCTTTCAATGTACTTATCTGATGTTTTTAGGGCAGGACCAGGTTGATGTTAGCTATCACAGCTAGCTAGCCAGCTACACTGCAGAACTACACTAAAGTATTTATTGCTATATCTCTGACTGTGTATTAATGATCCTTCTGGTAAATATTTTGGAAATGTGTTCTATTGTCACACTAATAGTGAATGACCAAAATATATATTTTTTTTTTACACCAATAGAGAATGACCCGAATATAAAATTCCTAACATCTCAATCTTACAGGCGTCACAGAAAATGGGAAGTACAATTATTAGTCAAAGACTTCATGTTGGACTGCAGCAGCTCACAGCTTTGGCGGCTGTCACACATTCCTTTTTGGGCCCCAATAAAAACCACAAGTTTATTCAAGACGAGTCTACCGGGGAGTCGTCCTTGGTGTGCACATGTTTCCGCGTCTTGGAGCACTTAGACCTGACCTGCTCTGTAGGTCAGCTGGCCAATGAGACAATCCAAGCTCACCAGAAGGTCTTCCACTCTGGTGCGGGGTGCCTGCTATTTATGGCTGGGGTCTGGAGCAGGGCTGCCCTCGAATGTCTCCACAGAG
The DNA here is from genome assembly GCF_023373465.1 of Oncorhynchus keta. NCBI lineage: Eukaryota > Metazoa > Chordata > Actinopteri > Salmoniformes > Salmonidae > Oncorhynchus > Oncorhynchus keta. Next base: position 56,346,134 of record NC_068424.1, on the reverse strand, counting down.
ACATTTCAATCCCACATATTGTGTCAGCCATGTCTGAAGGGCTGGATATATGTTGCAAAGTCTGCAGGTCAAACAGTGTGTCGATTGAAGACGTTCGACCGGTTGCTTCTGATAGTGGCACATCAGTACTCCAGGGCTTTCCACACACAGTGTTACGTAACCCTGTCACAGGGATGAACCTTAGCCATGGGGCCCTCAACAACAAGAAACAAAGCAGAATAAAACTCACTCACAGCAGACATTTTTGTGCAAATGATGAAGCTGATGAGAACACCACACCAGGGTTATTCTCCCATGCAGTGAGTTCTAAAGGAGTTGATATTCCTCACCTCGCTGAAGCTGTGAGCCATGGATGTGTGGATGCAATGAGCTTAGTGGTTGAGGTGAGCAAGATGCAGTCAAAGAACGATGGAAGTGGTGACAGCTGTAGAACATTTGATGTCAAAAAGCTGGTAACGTGCACTCTGCCAGGCTTGTCAGAGGACCATGCATGTGTTTTACCAGGTTGTGTTATTCTGCTCTCTGCAGAGCAGGCTTCCCTTGTACATCACATGAAAGAACAGAAGTGGCAAGTTGTTCTCATTAATGGAGATCTCAGTGAGAAATATCGCCATCTTGGTTTCAATAGCAAGAAAGACATCAGCCGAGTGATCGACAAGTTGGACTTGAAAGGCCTCAGCAAAGAAGATGATTGGGAAGACAATGTTTTAACAACTCTGTTGAAAAACAATGTGAATCTAGTTTTAGTCAATGGAGAAGCAAGTGAAAGACTCACCCAGCACTGCATGAGTCACCGTATACTTGTGGTTGAGAGGATGAAGCCTGACATTTTGAAGGACTTTGCAGAAACAACAGGAGCTGTCCCTGTCACCTATGCCACACAACTGAGTAAGCACTGTGTCGGCACCGGGGTAGAAATCTCCATATGGAGAGACTGCAGTGGCAACAGAAGGAGAGCATCAATGGCTGTGAACATTGTCGCTGATCGCACTGCGCTGGTTACAGTGGTCCTCACCACCTCTGTGCACAGCAAGCTGCAGACCTTGGAGGACTGTTTCTGGGGCTGTGCCTATCGTCTACACCACACACTGAAAGACAGGAAACTACTCCCCGGTGCTGGAAAGACTGAATTGCTTTGTGTTCAAATCCTTCAAAAGCACATTAAAGATAATGGTGAGCAAACAAGAGGCAAAGATGGAACCTCTGCCCCACAAGCTAAACAAGGAAGAGCAGGAAACCCACACAGGGCTGATGTGTTTCAACTCATGGCAGATGGTTGGATGGACTACATTTCCACTCTGATGTTGAACAGTGGAACTTGTTCAAAAGTGGACGCTTGGACTACAATCAATCAGCAGCTGATAGATTTGAATGGGGGATTATCTCTAGATGCTAATTTCTCAAGACTGCTATTAAGAGATGACACCGAGGATGGTATGATGTCCCCAGATATGAAGCGCAGTGCAGGGAAGGTCTATGACAATATGACTGTGAAGTTGGAAGCATGGAGGAAAGCCCTGGATCTTGTTTTCCTTGTGTTACAGACAGACACTGAGATCATTACTGGCATAGATCCTAAACAAGTGGAGGGACAATCAAATGTTATGGTGCTTTGATGGTTTTAACACATTGCTGCGTGCTATCATTTTTGTATATTATCATGAAATGCATAACATGTCTAAATGTGTTTTATTCTTTGAATCCAAATATGCTGAAAAATGAATAAACTGTTGTAATTTCAGAGGTATAATTTAAGTTATTAGAGCTTGTCGGCCATTAGTAAATTGCGCTGGCCCAGCAACATTTTACCACATGGGGGAGACAAAGGATATGAACGTTAATCCATTTCACATGGTTTCCAACTCTGGCTATATCAATAAACATGTCAAAATACAGTCACTGAGGTGCTTGTGTGTTCAGATCTCAGTAAATGTTTTCATGCTTATCCCCATCCTAGAATTACATCTAAATCATCTTACATCCCACCTCGTGCACAAGTTATATTATACGTTCCACCCAGAGCCAAAGTTTTTAAAAACCTTTATTTAACTAGGCAAGCCAGTTAAGAACAAATTCTTATTTACAATGATGGCCTACCCCAGCCGAACCCTAACCCAGACAACGCTGGGCCAATTGTGCGCTGCCCTATTGGACTTCTAATCACGGCCGGTTGTGATACGGCCTGGAATTGAACCAGGGTCTGTAGTGACGCCTCTAGCACTGAGATGCAGTGCCTTAAACCGCTGCGCCACTTGGTAGCCCAGAAGCATAGCATGTGACGTGTCATATTTTGTTAACCTCTTATCACTGACTACAAAGTGAGCATTATAGGCTATTGAGGTGATGTTCACAGTATTGCATTCAAAATGGAAGATCATAGCTCGTCTTCTATAACCAAATGAACAATAAATGCACTGTTCAAGTGTCACTGATATGGCCGAGGGAAATACATTTTTTCTGTCAGTGTTTGCATGAGTCTGTATTTGCTTCCTTTGTGTTATTTGCCTATGTGTTTGCACTTCGAACACTGCATAGGTCTAAGTCTCAACCAACAGGACATTGTTTCATGACTTGCTTGGTTCTGTTTGTCATAACATAGAATAGTTTCCAGAAAAATAAACATGTCTAGTCAAAGTAAATGTGTCTGTCAGATCTGTATAATCCACAACCCTGGAAATGTGAAAAGGACAACAATGTCCACATTTCTTATTAGGTCCCAGGAGCTGCCTTGTTTTTATGTAACGGTAAACTTTAATTATGAGCTTGTCACCTTGTTTTGGCTGGCCATATTTCCATTGGCCATAGTTTAACAAAGGTGCTCCATGGGGATCGTAACAGAGACGGTGAGGGCTTTACTTTGGGATCAAGAGGAATTTTAACTCGAGCATCCCTCAATGGTGGTGTTGCTGTGAATGGGTGGGGGTGTGATGACCAAGGAAAACATGACATCTGAGAAGGAAATGGGTCAGACCAAACTGGTGGCAAATTTGGAAGTTCAAACTAGGGCCAGTTTTTTTTTATGTGTCTGCTCACAACCCAACCTGCATTGGAGAGTCTGAAGCAAACCAAAGCCTGATGCTTCATCATGGCAAACAGAGAGTGAGACAGTGTACCTGGAGATGAATGCGTTTCTATGTGAAGTAGTGTCTGAAAATTATTCCCTTGGCACACAATTCCCACACAAAGACTTTCAGTTTCAACACGGAACGATTATCAGTCCATCTGAGGATAGCCAAGTGAATAGAAAGTATTATTTTGTGCTGAGCCATTGTGGTCGGCCTGTGGTTTAATGTTTCATTGATATGCATGCATCTAATCAAAATGATATGATCAACCCTGCATACAGTAATCTGTGTTCTGTTGTGTCCAGTGCACACTTTGAAAACAGACATTCATAGTTTTGACTCTGTTTAAAGTTGATTAAAAGTAAAACATATCGAAATGGCATAATTGAAATGAGCTGCTTCATACAGTTCACAACTCAAAATAGAGTTTCTATGTGAAGGGTCCTTTAAAATCTTCAATATTTACACATTTCCTTGAATTCAATTAGACAAGCTATTGTAATGTACTCTGTTGTACTTTCTGCTGCATATTTAATTTGTTCTTCAATAATGTGGCACAGAATCACTGATTCTACCCAGAAGTTCTAAGAAGCTAAGCTGAAGCCACCACTCAGGTTGCACAAGCCAAGGGTCTCTTAGGACGCAGTTCAATCAGTAAGCCCCAGTCTTACCCTCCTTTCTCTGCTTGTGCTGTGTAGGGTTGTCTGGTTCAGTTAGAAAGTCAAAGTGTGTGTGTGTGTGTGCTTGCCTCGGAGGGCGCATGCGAACTGAGGCCCATAGGGAAAGTCTCCCCAGATTTCAGCCAGCTGCCCTGCTGTAAACATTTCAGCGCTTAAGAGTGGAGGAAGAAGACGATGGAAGGTAGAACACTCGAATCCCCAACCAAGCTACACTCGAATATCAACTCTTAGCACTTTCTTAAAGGAACGAGAAGAGGCCAGTGAGGGGTGGACCTTGCTGTCGAGGCTAACAAGCTCCTTTCCAAGTGCTGCTAGCGCTTAGATTCCTCTCTGCTTGGGAGTAGAGGGCATGCTGCGCCAGAGGGGTGTTCTCAAACAAACTATCTGACCCTGGGGGTTAACTAAAATCAGGCTCTATTAGGCTCGCTGGGGAAGGGAGGGGACAGCAGTTAGCATAAGGCTACTGTGGGGCTGCTGCACTGGTAGCACACAGCAGCAGCAGGGTAGAGGATAGAGGGAAGAGGAGATGGCCACAGGAGAAATCACCACTCTACCCGCCACACCTGAAGATGGAGGCAGTGGCGGCTTCCTTCCAGGAAACTTTAAGGAGCCCAAGAGGTTGTACTGTAAAAACGGAGGCTACTTCTTGAGGATAAACTCTAACGGAAGCGTGGACGGGATCAGAGATAAGAATGACCCCCACAGTAAGTAGTTCCAGTCCCTTGCATGGCAGACAAACTGTGAGGGGAATCATGGAGGACTCAAGGGAATTTTACAAATGAGTGTTTATTTATGGCTTCTACAGCATTCAAAAGACAGTCGTTCGTGTAGTTCTTTTACATTCGCCTTTGCAAGTGCTTTCATGAATGTGGTGGGTTTTGATCTCATTCCAGTCATCTTGATGTGTGTAACACGGACATTCTTTAAACGTCACTGCTATTACGTCACATGTAATTCAAATGTCCAGAATTCAAATATGATGTAGCTTCCGTGTGAAATGTGCATTAACGCATAGATAGACCAACTCGAGTCCACATAAAGGCCATTGATAGAGATTGAAGCACTAGGTTTGTGTTCTTATCAATTCAGTATAATATTAAAGTATCATTGATTAGCTTTAAATTTAACATGCAACAACACATTGAAACCACCTCACACATTGAAACCACCTCATAACTCACTATCTAGTTGTTTTTTCTCCAGTGTGTGTCTCTCAGATTGCATCAGTAATTGGGAGGAGGAGAAGGGGCCCATGTAGAAGAGGGGGTTTTCGTCACAGGAAGTTCTGCTCAGTAGATCCTTGAGTGACAGATAGGGGATGGGACTTAGAACAGGTGCTATCAAACAGCTGTCCAAAAATCATCACAAGCAATGAACTGCTATGGTAAGAATGGAGACAAGAGACTGACTAGTTTGAATGAAAAGGCCATTGGCCATTTCAATTATTGAAAAACAATTAGCATCTCATTTACTTTACAGCGACATTTGTCTTCAATCAACAAGGCATATACAATATTCTATAAGCGTAGTAGTAACCCATACACTAAACTGGATACACCACACTAAACCTATACACTAAACTATACTTTCTGTCAGGACCATTCATTCAAATAGAACCAATGAAAAGGACTCTGTTGATACGCACATGTGCTTCCTCAATATGATTAAAGCAAGCGATGATGAAATAAACCATTGTCGAACGTTTCACTTAGGGATGTGATCACTAGACCTGCTGTACAGATGTTCAGTAAACACTAGATGCTCCCTTGCATGCAACAAATTCTAATGAAGTATTCCTTCAGAGAGGAATGGATCTTCATGACATGAGTCATTAAACAAACCCTAAGTGCACACAGATGCCTCTTATATAGAAGTTTACAATGTATCATCATGTACTATCTTGCCTTATGAGGCCTGTGATAAGAACTCTATTTTATTATATATATATATATTTTTTAAACTATGCTATAAATATGCTATTCAAATATGCTCCATTGGCGCAGCACACGTAGGCTTATCTGACTCCACAAAACGTTTGGAGTATTTACAAGATGATCACTTCAACCAAATACAAGCTTTCAATAACTATTACGGCATTATTAATATTGTTTCTCAAAATGTGAAAATTGTGAAGAACGATGGTGAACCACAACTTCGAATGGTTATCTTGCTTATCTGAAGTTTAATGAAGAAATATTGTTTACCTCTGCTATATACTGAACAAAAATATAAACGCAACATGCAACAATTCTAATGCGTTACAGTTCATATAAGGAAATCAGCCAATTAAAATAAATAAATTACACCCTAAACTATGGATTTCACATGACTAGGCAGGGGCACAGCTATGGGTGGGCCTGGGATAGTTTAGGCCCACCCACTGGGAAGCCAGGCCCAGTCAATCAGAATCAGCGTTTTCCCACAAAAGGGTTTTATTAGGGTTTCATCAGCTGCCCGGGTGGCTGGTCTCAGACAATCCCGCAGGTGAAGAAGCCAGATGTGGAGGTCATGGGCTGGCGTGGATACACACGGTCTGCAGTTGTGACGTATTGCCAAATTCTGTAAAACGACATTGGAGGTGACTTATGGTAGAGAAATGAACATTCAATGCTCTGGCAACAGCTCTGGTGGACATTCCTGCAGTCAGCATGCAAAGTGCACTTTTCCTCAACTTGAGACATCTGTGGTATTGCGTTGTGTGAAAACGGCACATTTTAGAGAGGCCTTTTATTGTTCCCAACATAAGGTGCACCTTTAATAATCATGCTGTTTAATTAGCTTCTTGGTATGCAACACCTGTCCGGTGGATGGATTATCTTTACAAAGGAGAAATGCTCACTAACAGGGATGTAAACAAACTTGTACACAACATTTGAGAGAAATAAGCTTTTTGTGCATATGGGACCTTTTCTGGGATATTTTATTTCAGCTCATGAAACATGGTACCAACACTTAACCTGTTGTGTTTATATTTTTGTTCGGTATAATACTCTGCTCTATCCATCCTTGTTCAACACCACTAACAACTAGCATCAATGGAGTTGCTATCAATTCACACTTGAGACTAAAGTAATTTTTCCTCCTCAGATAAGCTTCAACTCCAGGCGACCTCAGTGGGGGAAGTAGTAATCAAAGGGGTCTCAGCCAACCGCTATCTGGCCATGAATGCAGATGGAAGACTGTTTGGAGCGGTGAGTAAGCATTCTCTTCCTTATAGCTACCAAAGCAGTTACCAAAGCAACTCCATTCCATCTGTTTTGGTATTGTCATGGTCTACAACTCATGCTTTACTCTAACAGGCATAGTCCCATGCCTAAGATGAAGGGTTTTCATTAAGTTCATGCTGAAAGCAAATATTATCTTGTCATACACTGACAACAGATTTTGCTTTCGTATTACACTTAGTGTGGTAGCAGTGAATGGAGGTACTTCTGGGATACTGCAGAAGTCCGAGCAGATAACTGACTGGTGTGTTTCCTGTCTCTCCTTAATGAGTAACCAGACTAGGCAATGGATGCACACTGGCAGACACATTCCAGACATGGCACCTTCACTGATGTGGTCAATCATCCAGGATCTGTTGTTACACATTCTCTCAGGGTGGGGGAAAGTTACAATGTGGTGTTAGCATTTTGTAAATAGACTGTTGTGTTCAGGTTGAAATTGGAAGCTGGAGGTATTGTATGTTGTTCTGTACTTGTCCTTATTCAGCCCCACTCACCAGCTTTATGCACATGATCATCTGTATAGTTCGAGCTTACTTTCTAATACACTCATTACTTCTCACTTTACGTTTCCATTTTAGCACTGCCTTCCATGTCGACATATTCAGATATTAGGTGGTAGGGATTGAACTTTGTAGTCAATGTAAATAAATACACTTTTTATCTTTCCCAGTGTTGCTACCCTCTGAATTTATCTTCCAACTGTTTTTGTTCTGTGTGCCTGTTATAAGTGCCAGGGGTTGCTTCCATGTAGGGTTAGGTAGGGCCATAAAGGTTATCCTCTATACTAGGTAGCCATGGTTGAATGGACAACAGGCCCCCTGTTGTTGGATAGGGCAGGGAATTCTGTTGGCCCTGCTATCAAGAGATATTTGAGCCAGATGTGATTGATGTCATCAGATCTTCCACATGAACACAAAATCACAGTGTGGACAGGAATAATCATTTGTATTTTCCATTATTTAATGTAATAACAAAAATGTAATAACAAAAACCTGTCAGAGGGTAGAAAACTGGGAGTTACTTAATTTCTATTGGACATGAGCAAATCTAATTCTTGCACACGGCCACTAGAACTGAACTGATCATTTGTTTTACTAATTTAAGAATGGATGATTATTCACACATCTTTGGCTTGGCAAAACATCTAGTAAAACCTGAAAAATATCTTCATTAGTGTGTGACATTAAACAGGAGTTCAGACTGTTCTGGAATGTCCACTAAAACAATCGAGGTATTGAGGTCTGATGTTTTTTACTCGATTAATCAAATTATTATGTATTTTTTTGTCAGTTTGCAAGCTTTTCCCTTTTCTCCACAGAGCATGTAAAAATCAACTATATTTAATTATGTCTAAATGAAATGGCTTATTTAGAGGATATCACAATGACTAAACATTTTTGTGTTGACATTCCAACTAAATTTATTTCAATGTAAGACCGAGGCTAAACTCCAGTTATGTACATGAAATGTGGATCCTTTTTTTTATAATATAAATAACCATTATTGCCCAAAGCTTGTCACTGGTGGACATCCCCATTGAACATGGCTTTTAGTTCAAGAGTAGGTTTATTCATCTTGGTTTGAGAAACCTGCCCATTTACGTTTTATTTCATAAGACAAAAGACAAGATTTCAAAAGAGTTTCATTGACATTTATCATTGGTTCGGTTTACAATATGAAAGTGTATCAAAGAATAATAGAACTGGATTAACAAATATTGTAAATTGATCTCTGATTTGCTATCTCATATCTTTCGAACATTCTCTCTCTCTCTTCAGAGACGGACAACAGATGAATGCTACTTCATGGAGAGGCTGGAGAGTAACAACTACAACACCTACCGCTCTCGAAAGTACCCTGAAATGTATGTGGCACTGAAAAGGACTGGCCAGTACAAGTCAGGATCCAAAACTGGACCCGGCCAAAAAGCCATTCTCTTTCTCCCCATGTCGGCCAGACGCTGAGCTCATCTTGTCGTACCAATCTTAAAATCAGCCTGGCTGCACACAAACAGACAGGACATGAAGAAATACAATGGAGCGTATTAAATGACTGTGACGACATAATCATCCTGTAGTTAGGTACTTTAACGGCAATTCAATCAAACTATATAATGTGAGTTTGACTAGAGCTGCTTCAAATATTCTAGTGTACTTTGATACTCTGCTTATTTTTCTTGGTTTAACAATTTTGAAGGTACATTATTTAAGATGAAAGAGAAAGTGATAACACACAAGATTCCACTGAGTAGCTCTGGGCTTAAAAAATTTACTTTTTACTGCACTGCAGCACAGGTTAGCTTGGTCATGCCCAGAACTCTACTTGATACAACTTTTAAATAGAACATTGGGTTGGCAAAGATAAATCGAGCATTGCAAAACAAACAGTATACCTAGTACAATACTACAGTATATGATATTGCACCTCTCAATCTTAACATATGAATGATTCATTTAATTTTACAACTTAGAGGCCCTGAGTTCTTCCCAAACAGAGTAGCCTATTTCTTCAAATTGTGTATATTTTTTATCTTTACAGACAAGAGGTCTTGTGATTTGTGAAAAATGTCCTTTACAGTGATCATCATCGGTACCATTGGCTACACCCTCTTTCCCGTGTAACAGTTCAGAAAAACCTGTTCCAGTCTGTCATAAATATACACTTCAAGTATTATGGTGAAAGACCATCCACATGCTCATATGACTAGCATTGACGTGTCGTGCTATTAGCATCGATGCACTAGGCTAGGCAGGTCCTGGAGGCAGCACCCTGTGGTACAGCTGGTAGAACCTCCCTGAGTAGACAGCTGGCATCTCCTCCATAGCCAGGTCAATCTTGTCGAAGCCCTGGTTCAGGCCGTGAAGCAGAAGCCTGGCTTGGCGGCTAGTGATAGGAGTAGTGGAGCTAGTCTTGGTTAGCTCGGTTAGCTCCAGCCACTCACAGCGCAGGCACTCCTGGGTGCAGAAGTTGATGTCGTATGTGAGGGGGCTGATGATGTACATGTCGGACATACCAAAAGCACCTGGGAGGTTGTGCTGCTGCCGGATGCTCAGGAGGGACTTGAACTCTGAGCGGACTTCCGTCTCCTCAAAGACCTCACGGACCGCAGTGAAGGCTTGGAAAAAGAAATTAACAAAAGGAGATTTTATATGTTTGTACTGTTTGTACTGGACACAAATACAAATTGTGTGATACAGTGTGAGCGCCCTTAACAACATTTTTACATTGTAATGCATGAAAATGAAATTTGGTTCTAAAAAAGGGAATTCGATTGTACTTTAGTCACATACAACGCTGCTTCAGTAGGTGGGGCTTTGTATCAAAAGCTGCTTAAAAAAAACAAGTTGAACTTGTAACTAGTAAAACATTTATTTGAAGTCTGTTTAAGTCTTAAAATTGTTTAGATATATGCTTGAGTGTAGTTCTTATGAATGTCTGATGAGGCCGTTTCAAAAAGTAGATATTCCTATGAATAGGCATGTGTGTGTGCATTTAGATATTGTCTATGTATGGTATACGTAATGTGGTTGCATCACTGACCAATGTTTTCTCCTGGACTCGAGAGCCCTCCAGGGAACTTCCATGCATTTACTGTCTGAAATTAAGTCACAATAATATACTTTGAATTAGGATGCAAATTGAATGGACTGCATCCAAGTCTTTTATTTGTGAAAGTGTCCTCCAGGGTCCTTCAGCATTGATAAGTATGTTACAATTGTATGTGCATAGGGACAAATCCTAACTTATATGCACCTAATTCACACTTGTCAAATGTATGCTTTAATGTTAAAAGTGATGCCTTGTACTCAGATCTAAAGATAGGATTCTGCCTGATGCGTTATATTCATTTTGATGTCATTGTATATTGTTATTCTTGAGAAAATCTAAGCAACTAAGTTTGGTGTTTAGTTTCACCACTCTTAAACTATATTTAAAGACAGATCGCTGCTGTTTAAATGATGAAGTACTTGTATACATTTATTGTAGCTCTTGATTAATTCTAATTCTAATTTTTGTTTGCGATTATAAAACAATATTTTTCTATATTTGATTTCCTTGATCTTGTTCAAAGTTTTGATGAACTGTAAAGCACTACACTTTCATCATTTGATTACTCTTTGTAAACATACATACCTGCAAAGTGCTATATTTGTTGAAGCTACTTATATCTGCAACAAGGTAGGAAAATTCAAGAATAAACATGTCTTAACAATATACATCAAGTTTTGTGCGGTTTACTAAATTGTGTTCTGGTAAAGTGGCTGTGGTTCTAGATACAGGTTGGCCTAATGGTTATGAGCGCATCACAAGTCAGAAAAGTACAAACGGACCGAATAGCAATTAAGAATCATGATCGTAATTCTTATCCCAAATCAACAGCCAATGTTGTTCTAAAACCTACTTCAACCCATTGCACATTATTTAATCAGATTTCAACACAGCAAATTACAAATCCTTTGTCTCTGCCACAAATCACCTAGCTACAGAGCAATTACCAGGCATTCTTTTCGTTTGCCGTCTAGGTGCAGACGTCAGTGATAATGGCCCAGAGAGGTTCACTTTCAGGAAACACAACCCTAGAGAAGCTCTGGATGGGCTTACCCTGCCAAACTCTGCCAATGGCCAAGGGCCAGACTGAGTGTATGAGGCCCTCTTCCAGTAAATGATGACACTCCTCTTACTTCCCAAACACTGACCGCTCACCTCTGTTTCCTACAATAACTAGCATTGCAGAAGTAATGTATCCCTGAAACGTATTCTTCTGTAAGAATTCCTACAAGTGATGTTTACTAACTCAGGACAGACTTGCTGATGTGATGTCATTAGGCAAAAGTGCTGTTGTATCATAAATGGCACGATGCTGTCATTGTCTGAATAAATTGACTGATGGATAAAAGGGTTAAACCACTCATATTAAACCACTCAATTCCTGGGCTTCAATACCTCTTTGCCAATTGGCCTGGATCCTTTGCTGCTGACACGGAACCCCGTCGATCTATCACGACTGGTCTGCTGACGTAACCGCCCGGGGGGGTTTCAACAGGCTCTTCCATTGCGACGTCCCTCTGAGGCCCATCTGCTAGCCCCGGCCTGCTAGCTGTCTGAATCACAGTGTCTCCTGCTCGCCTAGCTACTCACTGGACCCTATGATCACTCACCTACACATGCCTCTCCCTGATGTTCCATCCCCCACACATGCGGTGACCGCACCTGGCTTAAATGGTGCCTCTAGAGACAAAACCTCTCTCATCGTCACTCAATGCCTAGGTTACCTCCACTGTACTCACATCCTACCATACCTTTGTCTGTTCATTATGCCTTGAATCTATTCTTCCGCTCCCAGAAATCTGCTCCTTTTACTCTCTGTTCCGAATGTACTAGACGACCAGTTCTTATAGCCTTTAGCCGTACACTCTGGTGATGTAGAGGTTAACCCAGGCCCTGCAGCCCCAAGCATCACTCCCACTCCCCAGGCGCTCTCATTTGTTGACTTCTGTATCCGTAAAAGCCTTGGTTTCATGCATGTTAACATTAGAAGCCTCCTCCCTAAGTTTGTTTTATTCACTGCTTTAGCACACTCTGCCAACCCGGATGTCCTAGCAGTGTCTGAATCCTGGCTTAGGAAGGCCACCAAAAATCCTGTATTTTCCATCCCTAACTATAACATTTTCCGATAAGATAGAACTGCAAAAGAGGGCGGAGTTGCAATCTACTTCAGAGATCGACTGCAGAGTTTTGTCATACTATCCAGGTCTGTGCCCAAACAATTTGAGCTTCTACTTTTAAAAATCCACCTTTCCAGAAACTAGTGAATTGATCGCCCCCCCATCTATCTTCAGAGTTCGTACTGTTAGATGACCTAAACTGGGACATGCTTAACACCCGGCCGTCCTACAATCTAAACTAGATGCCCCCAATCTCACACAAATTATCAAGGAACCTACCAGGTACAACCCTGAATCCGTAACAATGGGCACCCTCTTAGATATCATCCTGGCCAACTTGCCCTCTAAATACACCTCTGCTGTCTTCAACCAGGATCTCTGCGATCACTGCCTCATTACCTGCGTGCGCAATGGGTCTGCGGTCAAACAACCACCCCTCATCACTGTCAAACGCTCCCTAAAACACTTCAGCGAGCAGGCCTTTCTAATCTACCTGGCCCTGGTATCCTGGAAGGATATTGACCTCATCCCGTCAGTAGAGGATGCCTGGTTGCTCTTCAAAAGTGCTTTCCTCACCATCTTAAATAAGCATTCCCCATTCAAAAAATGTAGAACTAAGAACAGGTATAGCCCTTGGTTCACCCCAGACTTGACTTGACCAGCACAAAAACATCCAGTGGCGTTCTGCATTAGCATCGAATAGCCTCCGCAATGTAAAACTTTTCAGGGAAGTCAGGAACCAATATACTCAGTCAGTTAGGAAAGCTAAGACGAGCTTTTTCAAATAGAAATTTGCTTCCTGTAGCACTAATTCCAAAAGGTTTTGGACACTGTAACGTCCATGGAGAATAAGAGCACCTCCTCCCATCTGCCTACTGCACTGAGGATAGAAAACACTGTCACCACCAATAGATCTACGATAATCGATCATTTCAATAAGCATTTTTTCCCCAAGCCCCCCCGCCCGCTTATCCTTCACCCAAATTCAGACAGCTGATGTTCTGAAAGAGCTGCAAAATCTGGATCCCTACAAATTAGTTGAGCTAGACAATCTGGACCCTCTCTTTCTAAAATTATCCACCAAAATTGTTGCAACCCCTATTACTAGCCTTTTCAACCTCTCTTTTGGATCGTCTGAGATCCCCAAAGATTGGAAAGCTGCCGCGGTCATCCCCCTCTTCAAAGGGGGAGACACTCTAGACCCAAACTGTTATAGACCTATATCCATCCTGCCCTGCCTTTCTAAAATCTTTGAACGATGAGTTAACAAACAGATCACCGACCATTTCGAATCCCAACGTACCTTCTCCACTATGCAGTCCGGTTTCCGAGCTTGTCATGGGTGCACCTCAGCCACGCACAAGGTCCTAAACAATATAACCGCCATCGATAAAAAACAGTACTGTGCAGCCGTCTTCATTGACCTGGCCAAGGCTTTCAACTCTGTCAATTACTGCATTCCTTGCGGCAGACTCAATAGACTTGGCTTCTCAAATGACTGCCTCACCTGGTTCACCAACTAGTTCTCAGATAGAGCTCAGTGTGTCAAATCGGAGGGACTGTTGTCCGGACCTCTGGCAGTCTCTATGGGGGTGCCGCAGGGTTCAATTCTCGGGCTGACTCTTTTCTTTGTATATATCAATGATGTCGCTATTGCTGCTGGTGATTCTCTAATCCACCTCTACGCACGCGACACCCTTCTGTATACATCTGGCCCTTCTTTGGACACTGTGCTAACAATCCTCCAAACAAGCTTCAACGCTTCAACTGTAAACTCTCCTTCCTCTCCTTCCTCCTTAAATCTAGAATCGGCTTCCTATTTTGCAACAAAGCCTCCTTCACTCATGCTGCCAAACATACCCCCATCAAAACTGACTACCCGACCGATCCTCTACTTCAGCGATGTAATTTACAAAATAGCCCCCAACACTCTACTCAGCAATGTAGTGGATGTAGTCTATCACAGTGCCATCCGTTTTGTCACCAAAGCACCATATACTACCCCCCACTGCGACATGTATGCTCTCGTTGGCTGGCCCTCACTACATATTCCTCGCCAAACTCACTGGCTCCAGGTCATCTATGAGATTTTGCTAGATAAAACCCTGCCTTATCTCAGCTCACTGGTCCCCAGAGCAACACCCACCCGTAGCAGACACTCCAGGAGGTATATTTCACTGGTCATCCCCAAAGCCAACACTTCCTTTGGCTGCCTTTCCTTCCAGTTCTTTGCTGCCAATGACTGGAACGAATTGCTAAAATCACTTAAGCTGGAGTCTTCTATCTCCCTCTAACTTTAAGCATCAGCTGTCAGAGCAGCTTACCGATCACTGTACCTGTACATAGCACACCCAACTACCTCATCCCCATATTTTTATTGATCTTCTTGCTCTTTTGCACCCCAGTATCTCTACTTGCACATCATCATCTGCCCATCTATCACTCCAGTGTTAATGCTAAATTGTAATTATTTTGCCTCTATGGCCTATTTATTGCCTACCTCCCTACTCTTCTACATTTGCACACACTGTACATATATTTTTCTGTTTTTTTCTATTGTGTTATTGACTGTACGTTTGTTTACGTGTAACTCTGTGTTGTTGTTTTTGTCTCACTGCTTTGCTGGTCGCAGTTGTAAATGAGAACTTGATCTCAACTGGCCTACCTGGTTATATAAAGGTGAAATAAATCAAATAAATCAAATATTACAGTGAATTTAAGCACTACGCCTGACATTGATTGCAGTGATTGGGTACACTGAGAAATATTCAACCAAAGAGTTGCCATTGAGTCCTGTTATGATACCTCCACACTGCAAATTGCTTCAGAAAATCCAGTGAAGTCTTTAAAAGAACAGATGATGGCAATGTATGAAATGTTTGGTGTACTCAGCATACACAAGCAGGAGTTAAGGATGTTTGCTTGAGGTTGCGTAATGCTGTGGGGTGCTATGCTAAGTGAGACGGCGCTGCAGCAGAAGTCAAGGTAAAGTCTGTGAGAGGAGATGAATTCTCCCCATGGAGAGAGACAGGATGAGGGCCAGCACATGCCAGGAAAACTGCCTAAATAAACACAGATAATGATAGCCATTTATAACAGTGGAAAGGAAGGAAAACAACTACTGCCATTTACCGCTCAGTGTCAATTGAAGAGGCACATTGAGTTCAGACAGTATCACTGTGGCTGAAAAGCTTTAGTTTCAGTAACAAATCTCACAATGATTTAGTTGTACTTCCCTACACTGACACTTTTAACCTCTGAAAGTCTAACACTGCGTGCACACAGGTTATTGCCGCAGGTTACAGTCTTCACATTCCATGTGCCGCATCACAACAAAAACTGTCACACTACACATTAGAACCTTCTTCGGGGGTTTACTACTGGTACCACACGGCGAAGCAATCGCAAATTAAAAAAATCCAATGCATGCGACACACTGCACCCAATGCCAAGCACCACAAACTAGTCCTACAGGTGAGTTGCAGCAGCGCGATTTGCCTCTCAATTAAAGTAATGGAATTCTGCAACCAGTGTGGATGAGGGAGGGGAGGGTCTACTAAGCAAACATATAGAATTGTTTAAAGATGGTTACATGGATCATACAAAATGATTTGATAAAATATAGAATTTTGCCTTTACTACTATAACCAATAGAAACACTGAATAACACGTTAATTAATGGCAAAAACGACAGTCCACAAATATATCACAAGGAATAAGGTTTTGAAGCTGTGGGCTATACTCAGCCTTGTCTCAGGATGGTAAGTTGGTGGTTGAAGATATCCCTCTAGTGGGTGGGGTTATATCCTTCCTGTTTGGCCCTGTCCGGGGGTGTCCTCGGATGGGGCCACAGTGTCTCCTGACCCCTCCTGTCTCAGCCTCCAGCATTTATGCTGCAGTAGTTTATGTGTCGGGGGGCTAGGGTCAGTTTGTTATATCTGGAGTACTTCTCCTGTCCTATTCGGTGTACTGTGTGAATCTAAGTGTGCGTTCTCTAATTCTCTCTTTCTCTCTTTCTTTCTCTCTCTCAGAGGACCTGAGCCCTAGGACCATGCCCCAGGACTACCTGACATGATGACTCCTTGCTGTCCCCAGTCCACCTGGCCGTGCTGCTGCTCCAGTTTCAACTGTTCTGCCTTATTATTTTTCGACCATGCTGGTCATTTATGAACATTTGAACATCTTGGCCATGTTCTGTTATAATCTCCACCCGGCACAGCCAGAAGAGGACTGGCCACCCCACATATGCTCGCTCTAATTCTCTCTTTCTTTCTCTCTCTCGGAGGACCTGAGCCCTAGGACCATGCCCCAGGACGACCTGACATGATGACTCCCTGCTGTCCCCAGTCCACCTGACTGTGCTGCTGCTCCAGTTTCAACTGTTCTGCCTTATTATTATTTGACCATGCTGGTCATTTATGAACATTTGAACATCTTGGCCATGTTCTGTTATAATCTCCTCTTCCTAGGTTTTGGCCTTTCTAGGGAGTTTTTCCTAGCCACCGTGCTTCTACACCTGCATTGCTTGCTGTTTGGGGTTTTAGGCTGGGTTTCTGTACAGCACTTTGAGATATTTGATTTGATTTGTTACCATATTCTTTCCATTTTTTAATAAGGCATTTAATGCTGCTCCATGGGATGTTCAAAGTTTTGGATATGTTTTTATAACATAACCCTGATCTGTACTTCTCCACAACTTTGTCCCTGACCTGTTTGGAGGGCTACTTTGTCTTCATGGTGCCGCTTGTGTGGTGTTACCCCTTGCTTAGTGGGGGTGCAGACTCTGGGTCCTTTCAGAAGAGTTGTATATATACTAAGATTATGTAACAGATCATGTGACACTTAGATTGCACACAGAAGGAATTAATTTAACTAATTATGTGACTTCTGAAGGTAATTGGTTGCACCAGATCTTATTTAGGGGCTTCTTAGCAAAGGGGCTGAATACACGCACCACTTTGTTTTTATATATATATTTTTTATATAATTTTTTGAAACATGTTATGTTTTACATTTCACTTCACCAATTTGGACTATTTTGTGTATGTCCATTACATGAAATCCAAATAAAAATCAATTTACATGACAGGTTGTAACGCAACAAAATAGGAAAAACACCAATGGGGATGAATACTTTTGCAAGGCACTGTAGCTCAGCCACCTTCCACCACAGATGTGGGAAGCCAACATAGGCGGAGGCAGTAGATTGAGACGTAGCCCATGCTGAAAGGTATCTCCACTTCAAACTGATTAAGGGGGATTTTTCCCTGATTTTGTTAATTAGATTGACATACGGGTGTGTGTGAAGCGGAGCGACACCGTGGAACCCAAGAGCAGACTCAGATGAGGAAACAGGGATGAATGAACCAAAATATTTATTGTTACACAGAGAGATATGGAGTGCAGATCCGGGGAAGCTAGGATGAGTTGCAGAAAAACCAGATGTGGAGACAGAGGTTGGAGTTGGCTGAGTAGAACTTGGTAAACAGATCCTGAGGGGAATCCAATGTTTTGATGGTGAGTAAAATCGAGAACAAGGTAGTTGGGTGGTGAGATGTGGAACAGGAGACAGGAGCAAGAGACAAAGCAGTAACTGCAATGAGAGGATAAAAGGTGTCAGGCAGGGAAACAGGCACAACGGGATCTTGCGTAATAATAAATGGCTAGAATAATAGCTGACTGACCAGAGATTACAATCTGGCAGAGTGGAAGTGGCAGGACTAAGTATTTGTAGAGGTCTTGATTATGGAACGAGTTGCAGCTGGAAGGGATTTGCTCTGACTGCAGCACACCGGTCTCCAACCACACAATCACACAAAGAGGGAGAGAGCGTGTACTAAAGGAGTAACTGCAGGTAAAGAAGACACCGGATGAACACCAGAGGGCGTAGCAGGAGCAGATGTGACAGTGTGTCCAATAGATTCTTAAGGATTGGTCCCTAATAGAAGTCGACATATCTCATAAAAGAAAACAAGTTTCAAGTTGAGCCTTATGTAATACATAAAACATGACAGGCAGAGAAACAGTCCAGTACCTTGTTTTTATCTTGAACAATGGCAACCTTAACATTTGACTAATCAATGACTACACCTTGATGGATAGAAAAAGTGTCTACGTGCTGGTCCATACTCCAAAGAACCTTGACGACAGCTTCCAGACAACTGACTTCAGACCAGGTAATTATTATTGGGTTTGAGAGAACATGAAAACATTTAATTTAACTGACCCACGTGGAGTGAGCACTAAGTGCCCTGGGGCCGGGCTTTATTCAGCCTGCCAGAGAGAGGGGCCAGCACAACAGCTCGAAAAACATCAGGGACTTGACCGATATTCAGACGCTATTCTCTTACAGTGAGGTATACTTAGTTGTGTCAACAAATGCTGGACTATATATACCACCATGGCCAGGCCAGACTAGAAAACAGGGTAATACTGTAATTTATTATCAATAACTCATCCTAAGTGAGTAAAGGTAGTGACACATGTCAAGGTCCTTCCTACATTGTACAGTCTGTGTTGACATAGTCTGTAGTGAAACAGAGAGGGTGACTCGGTAACAGTTGTGAAACATTTGCCACCCCTTTTGGCCTAGTGGGATAACTAAACCCCTTTTTCAACAGGTTCCCATCGGGCAAAAACTGGGTAAATCAATATTGTTTCCACATTATTTCAACCCAAAATGCAATGTGATGACATTGAATCAAGGTGGAAAACTGATTAGATTTGAAAAAAGTAATCAATGTAAGGGAATTTCATATTTTTTCACCCAACTTTTAACCTTTTTGTTGATTTCACGTTAAATTCATGTTTAGTTGACAACTCAACCAAATGTAAATCAAAACTAGATTTTGAACAAAAGTTTGTACCCAGTGGGTTGTGACTAAGAGGGCCAGCTATGTGCCTCTGTTGACAGCTCCAGGGAGAAGGAAATGGGCCCTTGTTTTTCCGGGCCGGTGTCTCACCAGGACACACTCTAGACCTTGAATGAATCCCCCAGATGTGTGATGAGGGATGGGTCATCTAATCCCCGACTTGGCCTTCTGTGTGGAAATTGATGTCATTCCCGGCCGGCACCGGGCACATCACAGGAGATTGCCCGGGTACCGGACTGAGAAGCTATCATTAGGTTAGCTGTGGAGGGGGAAAACATTTTCCTCCAAAAGGCAGTGACTGGCGTCTGTTCGTAAACTTGGGAATGACGCACCAAACCAAGTAATCAACGAAGGGACTTCCCTTCATTTAAAACTGTTGGCTGCTGTGGCTGACAGCTTGGGTCCTGAATCAAGGAAAGATTCTCCCAAAACCACTCATTCTTTTAAATTTATAGTGTTAAATAACACTGAGAATAATATTTTTTTGTGAACAAATGTTTCATTTTGGTGTTATAATAAGGTTGGCAGCAACATGGGAAAAAAATGTGGGAATCTGTTAACTCTTTATTGGCTGGCTAGCTAGCAAACGTAGCTGGTTACAATAATACCAAAGACAATATTAGCATGTAAAGCAGCTAGTTAGCTGTACAATCGCCTAAACAAACTGCACTATCAATTTAGGAGTCTTTAATCTCACCATGTTTAACCTGCAGATCGATGTGCCTGTCATTCACAACAGTTAAATGACCACAAAATCAAGTCTGTACTTAAACCCCATTGAAAACCTGTGGCTTGAATTGAAGAGGGCAGTCCATTAGCGCAGACAAAGGATATCAAGGTTCTGAAAAGATTCTGTATGGAGGAGTGGTCTAAGAAACCTCCCATTATGTTCTCCATTCTCATAAAAGGTTTTAGAAAAAGGCCATTAACCCTAGCAAGGTGACATTTTGAAAGGTATTAAAAACAGACGTGGAAATCATTTTGACCCCTATCTTAAAAAAAAGTATATTACTTATTAAACAATCTCTTTCTCTGAGCAAATGTATTTGTATAACATCATATATTCGTCACACATGTTTTTACACACAATATAGCTAATTATTTGTCATATTTATTTTAGTATTTTTTGGTCATCTTTATCAACAGTGGCAATAATTTTGGACCTAATGCTAAGTGGCAAGGTTATTGGTACACTCACCAATTCATTTTTGACCCCAAAATATCTTCAGGGAAAGGAGCTGGTTGCTCGGTTTGACACAACCTCCTTGGATGATAATATGATGTAAATTAAATGATTTAACAACACAAATTACCCAGTGTGTTGTGTTGGTGTGTACTCTAACACATATCAGTCCTAAAAACACTTACAGTCACGATGGTGGGGTCCCGCAAGTTACTGTTGGCAACATGCCATCAGACCATGTGGACCAGGTTTTGGCTGTCCTCTTTCCACAGACATGTTCTGACATGCTTGCATCCACTTTGGGGGAGGTATAAAGGAAACAGCACGCCACCTGGTGGATGATTGTGTTGGTGTTTATATAAAAATATAAAAAACTGCCATCCAACGTGCTGTTCCCTGCCCTGAACATTGTTTTCCACTCTCACACAGCCCAAGTCTATTTGTTTGCATGTCAAACACAAACTACATTTGAAATAACTGATATTTGCCCCATGAATATTTCTGCACAAGCGTGTGTGTGTGTAAAGGCTTTACGATACCTGAAGCAGACCTGATCCTGAGCAGTATAAACCTGTGATATAGGTCAGGTTACACAATGACTATACTACCTGCCACTCCAATGTGATGAGTAGCAAACCCGGGCAGCCTGCTCTGCCCATCCCCCAGCCACAGAGACAGAATGGCTTGGTCCTGTTTGGCGTGATGGTAGGTGAAGACATGAGCAGAGGCAGCTGCGGCACAACGGCTGAAAGAGATAGGCACATGAAGCCATACTGCCACCCGGCCCTCTGTCCTCCACGGAGCCAAAGAGTCACACAGTCAAAGGAACATGTCTGAGTAGATTCATCATTCAGTATCTGAGTAGATGTATACTGAACAAAAATATAAACGCAACATGCAACAATTTCAAAGATTTTAATGAGTTACAGATCATCTGGGGCGGCAGGGTAGCCTAGTGGTTAGAGCGTTGGACTAGTAACCGCAAGGTTGTGAGTTCAAACCCCCGAGCTGACAAGGTACAAATCTGTCGTTCTGCCCCTGAACATTCTGTTCCCAGGCCGTCATTGAAAATAAGAATGTGTTCTTAACTGACTTGCCTAGTTAAATAAAGGTAAAATTACAAAATAAATATAAGGAAATTATATATGTATAGTCAATTTAAATAAATTCATTAGACCCCAATGTCACATGACTGAGAATACAGATATTCTTAAGGTATCCGTTGGTCACAGATACCTTAAAAATAATAGGCCACACAATGGTATCTTGTCAATGTATCTCTGTTCATTCCAAATGCCATCAATTATGTTCAATGTCCGTCGCTTATGCCTTCTCATACCATAACTCCACCAGCACCATTGGGCAATCCGTTGACATCAGCAACAAATTGAGGTCAGTTGGACGTATGCCAAATTCTCTAAAACGACGTTGGATGCGGTTTATGGTGGAGAAATTAGCATGAAATGATCTAGCAACAGATTTAGTCCTTTGCTGATTATTTTGGGTTTTGGACAGGGATGTCAACAAATTTGTGCACAAAATTTCTGAGAAATACGATTTTGGTGCATATGTAAAAAACGCCACCCATGCCCAGTCATGTGGAATCCGTAGATTAGGGCCTAATACATTTGTTTCAATTGACTGATTTCATTATATGAACTGTAACTCGGTAAAATCGTTGCATTTATATTTTTGTTCAGTATATATTCGTTTTCCACCACTGGTGAGCGTGGCCAAATATCTATATTTTCATGTCAACCAATATATAGCGGATGGTTTGAATAAAAACAAATATATAGTGTAACGCGCCGGACCTCGCGCTCAAAGGTCGAGGGTTCGAGACCTGCTCCCTGCTGTTTCATTACATTGGTGTCAGAAGTGATCGGACCTTGCATCCAGGACAGTGCGTGTGCTGAGCATTGAAACATGAAGAACACCTCTTTCCATGACAAACTGACCAGGTGTTCTTAATGTTCTGTACACTCGGTGTGTGTTTGACACCCAGGTCTACATACCTCGTAGTAAATTACTAAATACTCATTCGCTGATATCTGTGCACCTTCCCAGACAAAACGTTTACTTTCATCCCCTGCTCGTGCTGTAGTTGTAGCCGGCTTGCTGATGTGAATTCTCGACCAGCCCTCGATGACCCTATAGTATCCGTAAGGCGAAGCGTTTTAATTGAAAGCGCATTTCTTACTATATGTTGTAGTTTGCAAGTAAGAGTTAACATGTTATAAAAGCCTTTAAATATATTTTCATGGAAAAGCGTCCCTGAAATGTTGGGTTACATAAATACATTAGGTAAACGCTGAAGTTGCATAAATACCGTTATATACTTCACATTTATGTGGCCATCTTTGCTACATTTCTTTTGCGTTTTTGTAAGTTGCTAGCAAGTAAAAGAATATCATACAAAGCTATATTATGTTCAATATATATATATACATTCTGACGCATCATCCGTCTTCGCACCAAAATAGAAAAATTGAGTTTCAAAGCAGAATTACTACGGCATTTACGGTAAAAGAAGCGGGACTGAACTTCAACCAGAACGTTTATCTCAGTTGATTCACCCATGCTGGTGTTAAAACTTCTGCTTCACATGCACACTGTTGATAAATTAAAGACACAGAAAGAAAAACAAAAGCAAAGTTAGGAGAGTCAATGATGGTGACAACTCAAAGGAACTGAGAGATGGCTCTAGTGATTTAAATAGCCTGCAAAGCTCGGGCACGAGGCAGCGATCGCAACAACAACTAATTTACAGGTATTGACTCAGTTGAGAAAAGTAGCTAGTTAACGCTAGTTAGCTAGTTATGTTGCTCTTAAATTATATGGCTGAATACAATGTACAATTCATGTATCATATATTTTCGTCATTTAGTAGACGCAGTTATCCAGAGCGAATAACAGGAGTAAATCGGGGTAAGTGCCATGCTCAAGGGCACATCAAAAGATGTTTAATCTGCTCGGTGATTCCGGTTACTGGGCAACACTCTTTTTAACCGCTAGGCTATGTGCCGCCCGAAAAAGATGTCACAAACCTACCAAGAGAGGGCCACCCACCAAAACTGACGGACTCGGCAAGGAGGGCATTAATCAGATAGGCAACAAATATAACGTGGGGTGGCGGGTAGCCTAGTGGTTAGAGCATTGGGCCAGTAGGTTGCACAATCAAATCCCCCAGCTGACAAGGTACAACTCTTTCATTCTGCCCCTGAACAAGCTCCTAGGCCGTCATTGAAAATAAGAAATTGTTCTTAACTGACTTACCTAATTAAATAAAGGTCAAATAAATATACATACCAATTAACATGGAGGCTTGCACTTACTTGCTGATGATGGATGGAAGTTGCAATGAGTACACACAATGCCTTGCATGTAACCTCCAGCAGGCCCCCAACTCCACAAGAAAGCCCCCCCTGCAGGGATGTGTGGTATGCCAGTGATTTCACTCTTGACAAAACGTTCTCTATTGCAGTTTAGAAAGTCCTAACATTCTATTTAAACATTTTGTGTACAGCAGATGATAAACTTCCCAAAATATTCAGGACATCAGCAGGGCTGAGTGTAAAAGCAGGATGACCAGTCCTATTGTCGAGCCATACTGGGCAACCGGAGGTATGTCAACAATGTTTATCAACATAATGGAATATTGTATATGTGCTTATTGACGATGAATTGTGCTGTGGGAAGACAATATCAACAATTGACACAGACACAGTTGATATGGTGAATAATATTAGACCGACACAAAGGCTGTCAGTTTATTTCCAGGCCAAGTTTCTGTGCTGTATTTGTTTTTTCAAGGTGTGTCTGGCCTGCCTGACATCATCTTTCCCCGGGAGTTAAGTGGGCCTACAGAAAAGTACTCAGAACAGCCTGAAAGTGAAGTCTGGGGATGGAGTGACTCTTCACTCCCTGAAAGGGCCTGTGTTACAGGCAGAAGATGTGCATCTCTCCACCAGGTAAAGTAGTAGGTTTAAAGGTGTCTGCATGCTTCCCATCCAAAACAATTCAGAACCGTTTGTGCATATATTATGATGACGTTTTGGTCTTCGGCAAGGTTTTTTTTCGCGTGTTGTGCACATTATTTTTTCTTGAGGCAAGCTGAATTTCTGTACCCAAAGATTATGCCCCTTCCTTGGTCATAGGTCAACAGTACAGATTCTTCAATTAAGTGTTTGTTGTCATTCAACAAAAGACGACTCACTTTCATGTACATTTTTTCACTTGAGAAATACTGCACCAAATATCTTAGTTAGATGTACAATTGTGCAATTATGGTCTTCTTGGTAAAATTGACATTCCTTGAGCTGTCTTAGATACAGTCTGACTAGGAAGTACACTGGCTACGGCATCTGAAGATGGACAAACAGTACTATTGCTGATTTTTCAAGTGAAGGTATTTTAAGGGAGTATATGAGGAACACTCTTTTGGAGTTTAGCCGAGTTTGGCTAGGTGCACGCCGAACTGAAGCATTGGAAGCCTTAAGACTAACCTCACTTTACTTGTATAGCCATACGCCATAAAATGTTTTATACTTATAGATGAATGTCGCCATCTGCTGGTCATACACCTGCAACAACAGTTTGACAGTCAATTGAGTGATGACTCAGAAATGCCATCACTGTTTGTTTAATTGCATGATGAATGGTAAATGCACTCTTGCTTTTTAATTGTAAATGCAGACAGAAGGATGATGCACTCCATTTGGAAGAATTCCGTAACTTCTTTCTCCGATCTTCGGGTTAGACAGTTTATTTTTCATGGGACTACATAACAGGATATATGTTATTATTTTTTCAATTTAACTAGGCAAGTAATTTAAGAACAAATTCTTATTTACAATGACGTCCTACCGGGGAACAATGGGTTAACTGCCTTGTTTAGGAGCAGAACGACATATTTTTACCTTGTCAGCTCTGGGATTTGATCCAGCAACCTTTCGGTTACTGGCCCAACGATCTAACCACTAGGCTACCACCCGTGCCAAATATGTAATGTAACACTTTTCAATGTAACACGTTGCATTACATTACATACACTCATATTTCAGATGGAAAGATCCCACTCTCTGGAAACGTAGTCTCCCTGATGTATTTTGGCGGAGCGTGAAGTCTGCGGGTGACGGGGGTCGACGGCCACTCCCTGGAGAGACCCCTACCTACCCCGGGACTGGAGCCTGATACAGAGGAGGCCTCTGACGAGCTCATCCCTGGGCTCCACCTCCAGGGATCCGGCGCAGCCTGGTCCTGCATCCAGTACCCCATGCAGGCCCGCCTGTATGCCCTGTGTCCCTGCAACCCCCAGACTCCCACTGAGTCTGAGCAGGGCATTCTCAGTCTAGAGGTGGAGAATAAGGTGAAGTTCAGAGACAGGCACAAAGAGGCTCAAGAGGAGGAGGATACGGCAGCCCTGAGGTCTAAAGTCATACAGTATGATCCCGAGAGAGACTTCTCCAACTACGGTACACAAATGACTTTCCTTTGAATTGGAAAATTCTTCATCAAAAATGATATGCTATATCTCAAATTCACGAAAACTGAACTCTGATTTTATGCATTTGATTCCATTTTTGTGCTTATGTGATGTTGATTATGTTATTTTTGCATACAGGAATCACACCTCCAAGGGGGGTTCTCCTTTATGGCCCCCCGGGAACAGGAAAGACTGTGATTGGATGAGCCATAGCCAATGAGGTCGGGGCACATATGACCGTAATCAACCGTCCATAAATCATTAGCAAGTATGGTCATATTATTGCTACCTAATGAAATGTGGTTGGTTACCAAGTACAAGATTATGTATTGAGGGTTAGTGGTGCTTGTACATCCATATCAAGTGACCTTTGTTTATTTTGTTCTCATGTTCGACCTGTCTTTACAGATTTTATGGTGAAACAGAGGTCAGATTGAGGCAGATATTCACAGGAGCCTCTCAAAGGTATATATTGAGAGAAAAAATACATATCAACCTTATAAATGCAAACTGACATCCAAAATATCCCCCTCTCTCCTGGACATCATTCAGACATTCTCCCTCTGTCTGCTGAGTGTCTGCTGAATCTTGGTTTTTGTTCTGTCAGCGAATCAGTCTAATGAGAAAAAGAGACCGCAGGCCCACGATCAGAGATGGCTCGACAGCCGCCCTCCGCCCCTTTAGAGAACACAGGGAGCCTGGGAAACCCATCACCGATGGTCGCCATGACGTGCCAAATTGGCATCACGTTATGGCCAAGTATATTTTCATCTCCCCAGCCCAGCTCCTTGGTGCAGATGGTGCACTGAAGCAGCTGCTCTCCCCCCTGCTATCTGTTTTCCATACCGATGCTAAGTCTTGTTGTATAATCCAAGGTCACCAACCACCAAGGGCCTGCTGCTGTGGAATGTGGCGAAAGCACTTCCTGCTCCCAGAATTCTTGTCTCTCCGCTCTCACTGTAGTTTATTTGTGTTTTGGTCCATCTGCTGGCCCTGTGGTATAGGGGGAGGTGGAAATAGCTTTATTTCTCAGCCGGACCACCCATTTTAGAACATAGTACAAGGAGCTCTGTTAGAGTATTAAAATTGTATTGCCAGATAATGCCTGATAGTTTCAGAAGATGTAAACCAGTAATTTATTAAGCCTTCAGACACATTTATTGTGTGGAAATGTCCTTTATGTTTGAGCTTTTGGTGTTGGGGTCATTGGTTAGGACTAAGATTATTGATTAATAATTTATTACACCTACATGCTCAAATTCAAGCAGTCATACTACCTTAAAAGCATACTTGCTTCATCCTACTGTTCCAATTGCTCTCTTACATTAACACCCCTCATTTAGTGATTTAACACTTGTTTTACCAGGGAAGTTGACTGAAAGTTGAGCGCACATTCTCATACCACTGTAACATTCCTAACTGTCCTGGTTTGTCTCTTCCTCCAGGAGGGCCACTCAGGCCAGCTGCTGATCCTAGGGGCCACCAACCGGCCCCACGCCCTGGACCCAGCTCTCTAAATCAAAATGTATTTGTCACATGCGCCGAATACAACAGGTGTAGTAGACCTTAACGTGAAATACTTACTTACAAGCCCTTAACCAACAATGCAGTTCAAGAAAGAGTTAAGAAAATAAAAAGTTTCACAATAAAATAACAATAATGAGGCTATATCCAGGGGGTACCGGTGCCAAGTCAATGTGCGGGGGTACAGGTTAGTCGAGGTAATTTGTACATGTAGGTATGAGTAAAGTGACTATGCATAGATAATAGGCAGCGCGTAGCAGCATTGAAAAAACAAATGGAAAGGGAGGGTCAATGTAAATAGTTTGGGTGGACATTTAGTTCAGGTAGGCTGTTGATTACTTGTTCAGCAGTCTCATAGCTTCGGGGTAGAAGCTGTTATGGAGCCTTTTGGTCCTAGACTTGGCGGTCCAGTACCGCTTGCCGCTCTGGTACCGATTGCTGACCTTCCTCTAACACCGCCTAGTATAAAGGTCCTGGATGACAGAAGCTTGGCCCCAGTGATGTATTGGGCCGTACGCACTACCCTCTATAGCGCCTTACGGTCAGATGCCGAGCAGTTTCCATGCCAGGCAGTGATGCAACCGGTCAGGATGCTCTCGATGGTGCAGCTGTAGAACTTTTTGAGGATTTGGGGACCCATGCCAAATCTTTTCAGTCTCTTGAGGGGGAAAAGGCGTTGTGCCCTCTTCACAACTGTCTTGGTGTGTTTGGACCATGGTAGTTTGTAGGTGATGTGGACACCAAGGAACTTGAAACTCTCGACCCGATCCACTTCAGCCCCGACAATGTTAATGGGGGCCTGTTCAGCCCTCCTTTTCCTGTAGTCCACGACCACATTGATATAGAGGTTGCTGTCCTGTCACCACACTGCCAGGTCTGATCGTTGTCGGTGATCACACCTACTACCACTGTTGTGTCGTCAGAAAACGTAATGATGGTGTTGGAGTCGTGTTTGGCCACGCAGTCGTAGGTGAGCAGGGAGTACAGGAGGGGACTAAGCACGTGCTTCTGAGGGGCCTCAGTGTTGAGGATCAGCGTGGCAGATGTGTTGTTGCCTACCCCTCTCCATGTTGTGGTTTATTTAGAGCTGGATTACTGCGAGGCCTATGAGACAGAGTGGCTCACCTCACCAACCCTCTGAGACTCCTGACCTAAGGAAGTGGTCTTGTGCTTTGGCTTGTGGGTCCCATTGAGAAAAACCTTCTTTAAAGTAAAACCCAAACCATTTACTTGTTGTGAAATTCCTCATGGCCCATACAGCCTTAACCCTGCAATTCAATCCCCCGAACCGGGAAACAGTGTCAGGAAACCAGGATGTTGGGGTGTTTCTGTGGTGGTCAGTTGTCTGTGTGTGTGCAAGACGCTGAGAGCATCCTGGGTGGTCCCGGGGATGTGGCATATTGCATTTACAGAGGAGGCTACTACCTCGGCTCGCAGAATTGCTCTGGCAAAGAGCGTGATTTACCGTCCGTAGAGGCCAGACGTGACTGGCAGTGTTTTCAGAGAAAACCCCTGGAGGAAAGAGATTCCCCCCCCTGTCCAATCCCGAAACACAAAGCTCAAGACAAACACAGAACCTCACGTGCGCCACAGGAAAAAACGAGAAGATTGGAGCTCTTTGCCGTGTCTGACCATGTCATGGCTCAGTTAATAGCTCCATACTTACCAGTAATGCTATTTCATACAATTGGTCAAATGAACCCATTCTTCTGTCCTATAAAAAGGTTTAACACTACTGTATTGTACTAAGGGGGGACAACTGTAGGATGTTTGTGTGTTTCCGCACTTACAATGTAATAACAACATCATGGAGATGGCCATACACAACCTTGTGGTCTTTGTTGAGTTGAGGGACAGACCCCTAGCAGACCCTGTCCATCCATCACCATGTTGATGTGTTTTTTCCTCTGCTGCCGTCATGAAAACATCTCAAGGAACCCCAGTTGTTTCCCCCAATTCCCTGTCCTCTTCTGGTAACAATGACCTGCAAGGGGGAACGTGCCTCGCTGCAGCCCCTCTTCCTGTAAAGATGGGGGGAGCAGCGAGGGTGTCACACACAAGACCGGACCCCCCCCCCACACACACATCCAATACAATGGTGCCCTGCCAGACCCGGCTGAATAAGGCTATTTGTAGCTTCTCCTCTTCAGCTCCCTCTCTGTCACGCTCTCTCAACTCACTCACCCAGGACCTCTGCCTTGCTACCACACTTGTCTGCTTTCCTGAAGTGTCTTAGGCTATGTAATATCTCAGTGCAGTGATATCGTAGAATAGAAGTGGTATTTGAAGTCAACACAAGCTGTTATGCACCATATTCACTGCGAGTCTATGCTAGATTGCAGGATAGGTCAGCCTTCATTTGCAGCCTATGAGTAGAATTCATTAGACCAAGTATATTCTGACTTACTCAATAGAAACCTCTAGTGAAATAGAAACCTCTAGTGGAGAACATTAGAACATAATACTTAGTTGAACTGCTAGGAAGTCTTAGTGCAGTGTGCCTCAAATGGCGGCCCAAGGGCCAAACTTTGCCCGCAGCTGAATTGTCAGACATGAAAGACTAAAAACACCAGCAAATCAGCTCCATGTGATTTTAGTTTTGGAAATCTGCGCCAAAGAATTCAAACGCAGTAGAGAGACGCGATCGTATACAAATGTAAGCAAGGTTCAAAATGGTTGTTTCAGTCAAGAATTATGTGTGTCTGGTTTCTGGCAGTCAATTTTTCAGTCAAAAAATGATTTCTAATTATGTTCTGTCCCCCTGAACATCCCACGGATTCAGCCCACGGCTGAATCTAGTTGATGGGCGACGTGTCTTAGGGAGTAGTTACAATATATATGTAAAATCCTACAGTAGTCTTTTTCCCTCTCTCTGTCTTGGGCCATAATTACATTTCACAATGAATAACATATAAATGGAGAAATCAATGATGGTGAAGAGTTAGTCATATAAACCTCATGAAGAACAATTGAAAGGTGGCCTATTGTAGGCCTATTGATTTGGACAGACGTTTTTGTAAATCAATCTCTATTGTAGCCATCCATGATTTCCACTGTTTTGAATGGAGATCAGTCCGCTTTTCTGTCATGCCGTCTCTCCCAGGGTTTGGGGTCTTTGTTGTCGTCGTGTTGGTGAACTGATCCAGGTTGTGGCAGATTATTAATTTCTTCAGTCTAAACCGTGTCGGTTGTTGTGTGCCACATGTGGACCCACTACAAAGCCTTCTAAACAGGGAACCCCTTTGGTAGGAGAATAGGAGCAATGTACTGTGCTTAGATTATTGGTTGTTAAGTATAATTTATTTATTAAAAAAAACACATTGCCATGTTGAAACTATATGCTTTTGTTTGTCCAAAAAGTACTTGAATTACATTTTGCGTTAGGGTTCATGTCTGCCTAGCTAGCTTAGTTGATATATAGATGTGTTGTGCTACAAGTATTGTTTTTTAACTCGAGGCCTTCAGATTGAAACGTTGGAATTTATTCTTTGAAGATTATTCATTGTAACCAGACAGTGACCTTGCTGAGGAGTTCTGGAAATCTGTTTTTGGAATGGCGATTACTTTATTGCGTAGGTATGAGGGGGAAAAATGGCAGAGAGAAATGAGGTGAGTATTCTGTTTGACATAACTTTTGCGGCAAAGACATGAATGAGACAAACCGTGCTAAATGCTAGATGTGTGTTTACAGAGGCAGCCTTCCATATAAAGCACTTTTCCTGACTCCCTTGTCCTTTTAAAGACACTTTTGGAATTTCAGGACAGGCTACATAAATATTGCCGGGTCAGTATGTGAAGTTTATTTTGGGGCTCTGTTTATAAAATCCGGAAATGTTTGCCGTGTACTCTTTAACCTTGGTCCTTACCTTTACCTAATGGCAGCATTCTCGCTCGCTCTTTTTTTAAGGGGGCTTTATTGGCATGGGAAACATATGTTAACATTGCCAAAACAAGTGAAGTAGATAATATACAAAAGTGAAATAAATAACAAAAATGAACAGTAAACATTACTCACAGAAGTTCCAAAATAATAAAGACATTACAAATCTCATTATGTGTGTGTGTGTATATACAGTGTTGTAACGATGTGCAAATGGTTAAAGTACAAAAGGGAAAATAAATAAATATGGGTTGTATTTACAATGGTTTTTGTTCTTCACTGGTTGCCCTTTTCTTGTGGCAAAAGGTCACAAATATTGCTGCTGTGATGGTACACTGGTATTTCACCCAGCAGATATGGGAGTTTATCAAAATCGGGGTTGTTTTCAAATTCTTTGTGGATCTGAGGGAAATATGTGTCTCTAATATGGTCATACATTGGGCAGGTGGTTAGGAAGTGCAGCTCAGCTTCCACCTCATTTTGTGGGCAGTGTGCACATAGCCTGTCTTCTCTTGAGAGCCATGTCTGCCTACAGTGGCCTTTCTCAATAGTAAGGCTGTGCTCACTGAGTCTGTACTTAGTCAAAGCTTTCCTTAAGTTTGGGTCAGTCACAGTGGTCAGGTATTCTGCCACTGTGTACTCTCTGTTTAGGGCCAAATAGCATTCTAGTTTGCTCTGTTTTTTGTTAATTACTTGACACGTTGGAAATAATTATCTTTTTGTTTTCTCATAATTTGGTTGGGTCTAATTATGTTGCTGTCCTGGGGCACTGTGGGTTGTGTTTGTGAACAGAGCCCCAGTACCAGCTTGCTTAGGGGACTCTTCTCCAGGTTTTTCTCTTTGTAGGTCATGGCTTTATTAATGGAAGGTTTGGGATTCGCCTCCTTTTTGGTGGTTGTAGAATTTAACGGCTCTTTTCTGGATTTTGATAATTAGCCGGGTATTGGCCTAATTCTGCTCTGCATGCATTATTTGGTGTTCTACGTTGTACACATATATTTTTTTCAGAATTCTGCATGTAGTCTCAATTTTTGTCACATTTTGTGAATTCTTGGTTGGTGAGCGGACCCCAGAGCTCACAACCATAAAGGGCAATGGGTTCTATAACAGATTCAAGTATTTTTAGCCAGATCCTAATTGCCACGTTGAATTTTATGTTCCCTTTGATGGCATAGAAGGCCCTTCTTGCCTCGTCTCTCAGATTGTTCACAGCTTTGTGGAAGTTACCTGTGGCGCTGATGTTTAGGCCAAGGTATGTATAGTTTTTTTGTGTGCTCTAGGGCAACAGTGTCAAGATGGAATTTGTATTTGTGGTCCTGGCGACTGGACCTTTTTTGGAACATTATTTTAGTCTTACTGAGATTTACCATCAGGACCCATGTCTGGCAGAATGTGCAGAATATCTAGGTGCTGCTGTAGGCCCTCCTTGGTTGGTGACAGAAGCACCAGATCACCAGCAAACAGTAGACATTTGACTTCAGATTCTAGTAGGGTGAGGCTGAGTGCTGCAGTCTTTTCTAGTGCCCTCGCCAATTCGTTGATGTATATGTTGAAGAGGGTGGGGCTTAAGCTGCATCCCTGTCTCACCCCACGGCCCTGTGGGAAGAAGTCATCTGTGTGTTTTTTTTCCTGTTTTAACTCCACACCTGTTTGTGTACATGGATTTTATAATGTCATATGTTTTTCCCCCAACACCACTTTCCATCAATTTGTATAGCAGACCCTCATGCCAAATTGAGTCTAAGGCTTTTTTGAAATCAACAAAGCATGAGAAGCCTTTGCCTTTGTTTTGGTTTGTTTGTTTGTCAATTAGGGTGTGCAGGGTGAATATGTGGTCTGTTGTACGGTAATTTGGTAAAAAGCCAATTTGACATTTGCTCAGTACATTGTTTTCACTGAGGAAATGTACGAGTCTGCTGTTAATGATAATACAGAAGATTTTCCCAAGGTTGCTGTTGACGCATATCCCACGGTAGTTATTGGGGTCAAATTTGTCTTCTCTCTCATTTTTCTATATCTTTCTCAGACAGAGACAGCGAGAGAGATGGAGAAAGAGAGACACACAGTCTTTGTGTGGTAGTAGAAATATAATAAATATGGAAAATGAAACTTTAGCTATATAGACTAAATAACAGTCATCTTCACCATTACATCAGTACTACAACTACCATCATCATTACTACTACCACCACCATCACTAAACTGCGATGATTACCATTACCACCCATACCACTACTATTTGCAATGATAAACAACAATAATAATATTAATAATAAGTAAGTTACTGCTTACTATGCAGATGTTATTATTCAGTGTCCCTCAGGCTATGGCAGGCAAATGCATATTTGGCTGCCACAAGAGCCATTTCTCTTGCAAAGAGAGCCCATGAGTATTTTAAATTTTTCCTCTGGGTTTACTAAGTGAAACTTTGGAATAAATGTAGCCATTTCTGTGAATAATGAATCTCTTTGTGAGGAATATTTTTCACAGTAAATGAGAAAGTGCATCTCTGTCTCTACCTCTGTCATGCAGTAACCACATACGCTCCTATTTGGGTAGCCATTTCTTTTTATGTCTGCCGGTTTCTATTGCCAATTGGTGGTCACTCAGCCTGTACTTGGTTAGAATCTGTCTCTGCTTCGTATCTCTGACAGTAGAGATAATCAGCCAATTCATATTCTCTGTTTAGGGTCAGACAGCAATTTAGTCGGCTTTGGGATTTTGTTTACTTTTTCCAATGTTGTAAATATGAGTCCTTTGATTGGTTCATGATTTTGTTTATTGGAATTCTTTCTTTTGAAGCAGAGCTGGTGTCAGCTTGGTTGGTTAGGTCCAACACCAGCTGACTGAGAGGGCTCGTTTCTGGGCTCAGCTCTTGGGTTTGAAGTGCTTTAAATTGCAGACTTGAAGTTGGACTTGAATTTAGATGTAGCCAAAAGTTTAATGATCTTTTCTGCATTTTCATTACTACTGGAAAGCAGCCCAATTCTGCCCTACATTCATTAGTTGGTGTATTTCTCTGGACTTGTAGAATGTGTTTTTCCCACATTTTAAAGTCCAGTTTATTGAGTGGCCCCCAAACCTCACTTCCGTAAAGAGCTATTGGTAGGATTACACTCAAATATTTTGGTCCAAATTCTAATTGGGATGTTGATTTTGAATAATTTCATTTTGATTGCATACAATGCTCTGCAGGCTTTTTCTTTGAGTGCATTCACTGCCATATTAAAGTTTCCTGCTGCAGATATGGTCAGACCAAGGTCTAATTTTCTGTGTGTTCAATTATGGTGTTGTTCAGGGTGAATTCATATTTGTGCTTCTGACATGTTTTTTTTTTTTTGGAAATTTACTGCCAGGGCCAAAGTATGGCAATACTGCTCTAGAATATTAATGTTCTGTTGAAGACCTTCTTTGGTTGGTGACAGAAGTACCAAGTCATCAGCATGTAGCAGGTATTTCACCTCTGTGTCAAATAGTATGAGTCCTGGGGCTGGAGAATGGTCCAACATGTCTGCTAATTCATTGATATAAATGTTGAAAACCTGCAGCCTTGTCTCACACCTCGACGTTGTGAAAAGAATTCTGTTCTTTTGGTTTTTGATTTTTATTGCCGACTTGTTTTCTGTGTACATACATTTTATTAAGTGATACACCTTTACCACCACGCACACTATGGAGAATGTTGTTGAATAGCCCT
Organism: Oncorhynchus keta; assembly: GCF_023373465.1. NCBI lineage: Eukaryota > Metazoa > Chordata > Actinopteri > Salmoniformes > Salmonidae > Oncorhynchus > Oncorhynchus keta. Next base: position 56,310,855 of record NC_068424.1, on the reverse strand, counting down.
TCGTGCTAAATAGAATCAAATGCTTTTTCAAAGTCAATAAAGCAAGCAAATATTTTGCCCTCATTTTTTTGGTGGACGTGTTTATTAATTAGTGTGTAAGGTGTATATATGGTCAGTAGTGGGATGGTGTTTATTAATTAGTGTGTGTGAGGTGTATATATGGTCAGTAGTGGGATGGTGTTTATTAATTAGTGTGTGTAAGGTGTATATATGGTCAGTAGTGGGATGGTGTTTATTAATTAGTGTGTGTGAGGTGTATATATGGTCAGTAGTGGGATGGTGTTTATTAATTAGTGTGTGTAAGGTGTATGGTCAGTAGTGGGATGGTGTTTATTAATTAGTGTGTGTAAGGTGTATATATGGTCAGTAGTGGGATGGTGTTTATTAATTAGTGTGTGTAAGGTGTATATATGGTCAGTAGTGAGGTGGTGTTTATTAATTAGTGTGTGTAAGGTGTATGGTTAGTAGTGGGATGGTGTTTATTAATTAGTGTGTGTAAGGTGTATGGTCAGTAGTGGGATGGTGTTTATTAATTAGTGTGTGTAAGGTGTATATATGGTCAGTAGTGGGATGGTGTTTATTAATTAGTGTGTGTAAGGTGTATGGTTAGTAGTGGGATGGTGTTTATTAATTAGTGTGTGTAAGGTGTATGGTCAGTAGTGGGATGGTGTTTATTAATTAGTGTGTGTAAGGTGTATATATGGTCAGTAGTGGGATGGTGTTTATTAATTAGTGTGTGTAAGGTGTATATATGGTCAGTAGTGAGGTGGTGTTTATTAATTAGTGTGTGTAAGGTGTATGGTTAGTAGTGGGATGGTGTTTATTAATTAGTGTGTGTAAGGTGTATATATGGTCAGTAGTGAGGTGGTGTTTATTAATTAGTGTGTGTAAGGTGTATGGTCAGTAGTGGGATGGTGTTTATTAATTAGTGTGTGTAAGGTGTATGGTCAGTAGTGAGGTGGTGTTTATTAATTAGTGTGTGTAAGGTGTATGGTCAGTAGTGGGATGGTGTTTATTAATTAGTGTGTGTAAGGTGTATATATGGTCAGTAGTGGGATGGTGTTTATTAATTAGTGTGTGTAAGGTGTATATATGGTCAGTAGTGAGGTGGTGTTTATTAATTAGTGTGTGTAAGGTGTATGGTCAGTAGTGGGATGGTGTTTATTAATTAGTGTGTGTAAGGTGTATGGTCAGTAGTGGGATGGTGTTTATTAATTAGTGTGTGTAAGGTGTATGGTCAGTAGTGGGATGGTGTTTATTAATTAGTGTGTGTAAGGTGTATGGTCAGTAGTGAGGTGGTGTTTATTAATTAGTGTGTGTAAGGTGTATGGTCAGTAGTGGGATGGTGTTTATTAATTAGTGTGTGTAAGGTGTATGGTCAGTAGTGAGGTGGTGTTTATTAATTAGTGTGTGTAAGGTGTATGGTCAGTAGTGAGGTGGTGTTTATTAATTAGTGTGTGTAAGGTGTATGGTCAGTAGTGGGATGGTGTTTATTAATTAGTGTGTGTAAGGTGTATGGTCAGTAGTGGGATGGTGTTTATTAATTAGTGTGTGTAAGGTGTATGGTCAGTAGTGAGGTGGTGTTTATTAATTAGTGTGTATAAGGTGTATGGTCAGTAGTGGGATGGTGTTTATTAATTAGTGTGTGTAAGGTGTATGGTCAGTAGTGGGATGGTGTTTATTAATTAGTGTGTGTAAGGTGTATGGTCAGTAGTGGGATGGTGTTTATTAATTAGTGTGTGTAAGGTGTATGGTCAGTAGTGGGATGGTGTTTATTAATTAGTGTGTGTAAGGTGTATGGTCAGTAGTGAGGTGGTGTTTATTAATTAGTGTGTATAAGGTGTATGGTCAGTAGTGGGATGGTGTTTATTAATTAGTGTGTGTAAGGTGTATGGTCAGTAGTGGGATGGTGTTTATTAATTAGTGTGTGTAAGGTGTATGGTCAGTAGTGGGATGGTGTTTATTAATTAGTGTGTATAAGGTGTATGGTCAGTAGTGGGATGGTGTTTATTAATTAGTGTGTGTAAGGTGTATGGTCAGTAGTGAGGTGGTGTTTATTAATTAGTGTGTGTAAGGTGTATGGTCAGTAGTGAGGTGGTGTTTATTAATTAGTGTGTGTTAGGTGTATGTATATATGGTTAGTAGTGGGATGGTTAGGGAGAAAGCCAATTTGACATATACTTATTACATTGGTTTTCTTGAAGAAAGGTTTGAATTCTTTAATTAAAAATGCTACAGAAAACCTTTCCCAAGTTGCTGTTTAGCTCAAGTTCCCCCTGTAATTATTAGGGTCTGATTTGTCTCCACTTTTGTGGATCGGGGAGATGAGCCCCTGGTTCCAGACATCGGGGAAGCAGCCAGAAGTTAAAACCATGTTGAACAATTTAAGCGCAGCATTTTGCAACTCAGGTGTGCTGTTTATCAGCATTTCATTTCTGATGTTATCTAGACCACAAGCCTTCTTTGATTTTATAGATTTGAGTTTTTCATTTAGTTCTTGTTGGGTTATTGGGTAATCTAATGGATTTTGGTTGTTTTTAATGACTGGTTCAATGATGTTCAAATTTTCTTTAATTTGTTATTGGTTCTGTTGTAGGTCTTTTTGTGGAAGGTTTTTGTTTAGATTATCAAAATAAGTTTTCCAAATTCCTTCATCTTATATTGCTAATTCTTGTGGCTTTGTCGTGCTTAAATAGTTCCACATGTCCCAGAACTGATTTTGGTCAATTGCGTTTTCAATTTCACCAAGTGTCTTGTTAGTACACTGCTCAAAAAAAAGGGAACACTAAAATAACACATCCTAGATCTGAATTAATGAAATATTCTTATTAAATACTTTTTTCTTTACATAGTTGAATGTGCTGACATCAAAATAATAAAAAAATTATCAATGCAAATTTATCAACCCATGGAGGTCTGGATTTGGAGTCACACTCTAAATTAAAGTGGAAAACCACACTACAGGCTGATCCAACTTTGATGTAATGTCCTTAAAACAAGTCAAAATGAGGCTCAGTAGTGTGTGTGGCCTCCACGTGCCTGTATGACCTCCCTACAACGCCTGGGCATGCTCCTGATGAGGTGGCGGATGGTCTGAGGGATGTCCTCCCAGACCTGGACTAAAGCATCCGCCAACTCCTGGACAGTCTGTGGTGCAACGTGGCGTTGGTGGATGGAGCGAGACATGATGTCCCAGATGTGCTCAATTAGATTCAGGTCTGGGGAATGGGTGGGCCAGCCCATAGCATCAATGCCTTCCTCTTACAGGAACTGCTGACACTCCAGCCACATGAGGTCTAGCATTGTCTTGCATTAGGAGGAACCCAGGGCCAACCGCACCAGCATAGGGTCTCACAAGGGGTCTGAGGATCTCATCTTGGTACCTAATGCCAGTCAGGCTACCTCTGGTGAGCACATGGAGGACTGTGCGGCCCCCCCAAAGAAATGCGTAGGTAGCGGTCCTGCTGCTGGGTTGTTGCCCTCCTACGGCCTCCTCCACGTCTCCTGATGTACTGGCCTGTCTCCTGGTAGCGCCTCCATGCTGTGGACATTACGCTGACAGACACAGCAAACCTTGCCACATCTCGCATTGATATGCCATCCTGGATGAGCTGCCTGCCACTACCTGAGCCACTTGTGTGGGTTGTAGACTCTGTCTCATGCTACCACTAGAGGGAAAGCACTGCCAGCATTCAAAAGTGACCAAAACATCAGCCAGGAAGCATCGGAACTGAGAAGTGGTCTATGGTCCCCACCTGCAGAACCACTCCTTTATTGGGGTCTTGCTAAATGCCTATAATTTCCACCTGTTTTTCTATTCCATTTGCACAACAGCATGTGAAATTTATTGTCAATCAGTGTTGCTTCCTAAGTGGACAGTTTGACTTCACAGAAGTGTGATTGACTTGGAGTTACATTGTGTTGTTTAAGTGTTCCCTTTATTTTTTGAGCAGTGTATAATTCAACTTCTTGCATTTTAGTGTATGTTTTTACTGTTTCAGAGTTTCAAAGTATTCATATCGTAGCTCTGGGTTGTTTTGCTGCTTATGTTTTTAATTTGACATTTGTCATTAGGTGTTTTCTAATTGTTTTACATTTATTATCAAACCATTTTTCAGAAACATTTTGTTTTTTGTTTCTGATTTTGCATTTCTTTACTTTTCTCAAATTTGCTTTTGATGCTGCTTTTTGGAATATGAAAAACTGTATATCATTTCATTTGAGATCAATGTGTCAATGAATCTCTGCACTGTTTGGAGCCCATCTGTACAGTTGGTTTATGTTGTAGAGTTCATTGGGCTGTTTTTTCAAATGAATATTGCCGGTTAATTTCTTCAGAAACATGTTGATCTGACTGTGATCTGACAATGGTGTCTGTGGTCTGACAGTGAATGCACTAATGGAGGAGGGGTCAATGTCAGTGATTGCATAATCAACTACACTTGTCCCAAGAGCTGAGCAGTAAGTAAACTGACCTAAAGAGTCCCCTCTGATTCTACCACTAAGCATGCACAGGACTAAGGCTCGACAGAGATGCACTATTTTTGTTCAAGATTTGGTCAGGACTGTTTCTATTATTTATAATAGGGCTACGGTACAAGAGGGGTGTCCAAATATTTGGTGGTTACCTCCCGCATCAGTGTAGTCAGGCTCAGAACCTGTTCTTGCATTGAAATCTCCACAAAGAAGCCCTTAACCCTCTGCCTGAAATATAATGATTTCTATATGGAGATTGTCAAAACACTGATCATCATAATATGATGAATCTGAAGGAGGAGCATAAGCTGCACATATGTAAACATCATTGTCACAATATATTGTACCTTTGTTAAGTTTTAGCCAAATGTGCTTAGTACCTTTTTTTCCCCCCATTTCATAAGTCCTGCTTATGCCAAATGATGATTCCACCTGAGTCTCAGCCCCGTTTAGCATTTTTACGTATGATTGATGGTAGTAAACTTTCTCTATAGCCTGAGGGACACTGGGTATCTATGTCTCCACGACACCATGTTTCCAGTAGGATTAGGATGTCCTGTCCCTTGATGTTTTTAACCAATTCTGGATTTGTCATTTAATAACCAAAATGTGAAGAGTAATAGGCCCTGGATATTCCAAGAGCTGATAGTTAATGATCTCATTTATAATAAGTGATATTCACTGGTTTGAGTAACGTACATTGAAAAATAAATAATATTTACAGTGCCTTGCGAAAGTATTCGGCCCCCTTGAACTTTGCGACCTTTTGCCACATTTCAGGCTTCAAACATAAAGATATAAAACTGTATTTTTTTGTGAAGAATCAACAACAAGTGGGACACAATCATGAAGTGGAACGACATTTATTGGATATTTCAAACTTTTTTAACAAATCAAAACCTGAAAAATTGGGCGTGCAAAATTATTCAGCCCCCTTAAGTTAATACTTTGTAGCGCCACCTTTTGCTGCGATTACAGCTGTAAGTCGCTTGGGGTATGTCTCTATCAGTTTTGGAGAGCATTTGTGAACAGCAGTTTTCAGTTCTTTCCACAGACTCTCGATTGGATTCAGGTCTGGACTTTGACTTGGCCATTCTACAAAACAACAAACGGAACGTGAAACCTAATTACAGCCTATCTGGTGAAACTACACGGAGACAGGAACAAAACCCATGTCACACCCTGGCCTGACCAAAAATATAACGAAAACACAAAATACAATGACCAAGGAGTGACAGAACCCCCCCCCCCTAAGGTGCGGACTCCCGGACGCACCTCAAAACCATAGGGAGGGTCCGGGTGGGCGTCTGTCCATGGTGGCGGTTCCGGCTCGGGACGTGGACCCCACTCCATTAATGTCCTAGTTCCTCCCCTTCGCGTCCTGGGATAATCCACCCTCGCCGCCGACCATGGCCTAATGGTCCTCACCCAGAACCCCACAGAACTGAGGAGCAGCTTGTGACTGAGGGGCATCTCGGGACTGAGTGACAGCTCGGGACTGAGGGGCAGCTCGGGACTGAGGGGCAGCTCGGAACTGAGGGGCAGCCCAGAACTGAGAGAAAGCCCAGTACTGAGAGGAAGCCCAGTACTGAGAGGAAGCCCAGTATTGAGATGAAGCTCAGGCAGGTAGTAGGCTCCGGTAGATCCTGGCTGGCTGGCGGAACTGGAAGATTCTGGTTGACTAGCAGATCTGGAAGATTCTGGTTGACTGGCAGATCTGGAAGAGACTGGTTGTCTGGCAGATCTATAAGATCATGGCTGACTGGCAGATCTAGCTGCTCTATGCAGACTGACAGCTCTGGCTGCTTCTTACAGACTGACAGCTCTGGCTGCTTCATGCAGACTGACAGCTCTGGCTGCTTCATGCAGACTGACAGCACCTTGCAGACTGACAGCTCCTTGCAGACTAGCAGCTCCTTGCAGACTGACAGCACTGGCTGCTTCATGCAGACTGACAGCTCTGGCTGCTTCATACAGACTGACAGCTCTGACTGCTCCATGCAGGCTGACAGCTCTGACTGCTCCATGCAGGCTGACAGCTCTGACTGCTCCATGCAGGCTGGCAGCACCTTGCAGACTAGCAGCTCCTTGCAGACTGGCAGCTCTGGCAGCTTCATGCAGACTGACAGCTCAGGCTGCTCCGAACAGGCAGGAGGCTCCGGCAGCGCTGTAGAGGAGGAAGGCTCTGATAGCGCTGAACAGGCGGGAGACTCCGACAGCGCAAGAGGGAAGGAAAGCTCTGGCTGTGCTGAACAGGCGAGGCGCACAGAAGGCCTGGTCCATGGTGCTGGAACTGGTGCTACAGGATTGAGGACACGCACAGGAAGCCTGGTGCGGGGAGCTGCTACCGGTGGACTGGTGTGTGGAGGTGGCTCTGGATAGACCGGACCGTGCAGGCGCACTGGAGCTCTTGAGCACCGAGCCTGTCCAAGCTTACCTGGCTCGATGCCCACTCTAGCCCGGCCAATAGGAAAGGCTGGTATGAACCGAACCGGGCTATGCACCCGCACTGGAAACACCGTGCGCTCCATAGCAAAACACGTGTCTGCCCGGTCTCTCTAGTCCAACGGTGAGCACAGGGAGTTTGCGCAGGTCTCCTACCTGGCATAGCCATACTCCCTTTTAGCTGCCCTTTTCATTTTTTTGGGCTGCTTTTCGGGCTTCCAACTGCGTCGCCGTGCTGCCTCCTCATACCAGCGCCTCTCCGCTTTAGCCGCCTCTATTTCTTCCTTGGGACGGCGATATTCTCCAGGCTGAGCCCAGGGTCCTTTTCCGTCTAATTCCTCCTCCCATGTCCAATTCTCCAAGGAGTGCAGCCTCTCCCACTGCAACTGCTCTTCACGTTTAACAGGGAGAGTTTGCTCAGGTCTGAACCCTGACTCAGCCACTGTCTTTCTGTGCCCTC